>NC_091181.1:41097118-41301223 GCF_040958095.1 Procambarus clarkii
CAGCAGCACCATCACCACCACCACCACAAGCAGCAGCACCACCACCACCACAAGCAGCACCACCACCAAAAGCAGCAGCACCACCACCACCACAAGCAGCACCACCACCACAAGCAGCAGCACCACCACCACCACCACCACCACCACAAGCAGCAGCACCACCACCAACACAAGCAGCAGCACCACCACCACCACAAGCAGCAGCACCACCACCACCACAAGCAGCAGCACCACCACCACCACAAGCAGCAGCACCACCACCACCACAAGCAGCAGCACCACCACCACCACAAGCAGCACCACCACCACCACAAGCAGCAGCACCACCACCACCACCACCACCACCACAAGCAGCAGCACCACCACCACCACAAGCAGCAGCACCACCACCACCACCACCACATGCAGCACCACCACCACAAGCACCACCACCACCACAAGAAGCACCACCACCAAAAGCAGCAGCACCACCACCACCACAAGCAGCAGCACCACCACCACCACAAGCAGCATCACCACCACCACAAGCAGCAGCACCACCACCACCACAAGCAGCAGCAGCACCACCACCACAAGCAGCACCACCACCACCACAAGCAGCAGCACCACCACCACCACAAGCAGCACCACCACTACCGCTACAAGCAGCACCACCACCACCACCACCAACACAAGCAGCAGCACCACCACAAGCAGCACCACCACCACCACAAGCAGCACCACCACCACCACCACAAGCAGTACCACCACCACCACCACAAGCAGCAGCACCACCACCACCAGAAGCAGCACCACCACCACCACCACAAGCAGCACCACCACCACCACAAGCAGCAGCAGCACCACCACCACAAGCAGCACCACCACTACCACCACAAGCAGCACCACCACCACCACAAGCAGCACCACCACTACCACTACAAGCAGCACCACCACCACCACCACCAACACAAGCAGCAGCACCACAAGCAGCACCACCACCACCACAAGCAGCACCACCACCACCACCACAAGCAGTACCACCACCACCACCACAAGCAGCACCACCACCACCACCAGAAGCAGCACCACCACCACCACCACAAGCAGCACCACCACCACCACAAGCAGCAGCAGCACCACCACCACAAGCAGCACCACCACTACCACCACAAGCAGCACCACCACCACCACCACAAGCAGCACCACCACCACCACCACCACAAGCAGCAGCACAAGCAGCAGCACCACCACCACCACCAACACAAGCAGCAGCACCACCACCACCACAAGCAGCAGCATCACCACCACCACAAGCAGCAGCACCACCACCACCACCACAAGCAGCAGCATCACCACCACCACAAGCAGCAGCATCACCACCACCACAAGCAGCAGCACCACCACCACAAGCAGCACCACCACCACAAGCAGCACCACCACCACCACCACAAGCAGCACCACCAGCACCACAAGCAGCACCACCACCACCACAAGCAGCACCACCACCACAAGCAGCACCACCACCACAAGCAGCAGCAGCACCACCACCAGCAGCAGCAGCACCACCACCACAAGCAGCACCACCACCACAAGCAGCAGCAGCACCACCACCAGCAGCAGCACCACCACCACCACAAGCAGCACCACCACCACAAGCAGCAGCACCACCACCACAAGCAGCACCACCACCACCACCACAATCAACACCACCACCACCACCACAATCAACACCACCACAAGCAGCACCACCACAACCACAAGCAACACCACCACAAGCAGCACCACCACCACAACCACCACAAGCAGCAGCACCACCACCACCATAAGCAGCACCACCACCACCACCACCACAAGCAGCAGCACCACCACTACCACAAGCAGCAGCACCACCACCACAAGCAGCAGCACCACCACAACAAGCAGCAGCACCACCACAAGCAGCACCACCACCACCACCACCACAATCAGCACCACCACAATCAGCACCACCACCACCACCACAAGCAGCAGGAGCACCACCACCACCACAAGCACCAGCACCACCACTACCACAAGCAGCAGCACCACCACCACCACTAGCAACACTACCACCACCACCACCACAAGCAGCACCACCACCACAATCACCACCACCACCACCACAAGCAGCAGCACCACCACCACCACAAGCAGCACCACCACCACCACAAGCAGCAGGAGCACCACCACCACCACAAGCAGCAGGAGCACCACCACCACCACACTCAGCACTACCACTACCACAAGCAGCAGCACCACCACCACCACCACAATCACCACCACCACCACCACAAGCAGCACCACCACCACCACAAGCAGCACCACCACCACAACCACAAGCAGCAGCACCACCACCACCACAATCAGCACTACCACTACCACAAGCAGCAGCACCACCACCACCACCACCACCACAAGCAGCACCACCACCACCACAAGCAGCAGCACCACCACCACCACAAGCAGCAGCACCACCACTACCACAAGCAGCAGCACCACCACCACCACAATCAGCACTACCACTACCACAAGCAGCAGCACCACCACCACCACAATCAGCACTACCACTACCACAAGCAGCACCAACACCACCACCACAAGCAGCACCAACACCACCACCACAAGCAGCACCACCACCACAAGGAGCACCAACACCACTACCACAAGCACCACCACCACCACCAGTAGCACCACCACTACCAGTAGCACCACCACAACCAGTAGCACCACCACAACCAGTAGCATTACCACAACCAGTAGCACCACCATAACCAGTAGCACCACCACTACCAGTAGCACCACCACCACCAGTAGCACCACCACCACCAGTAGCACCACCACCACCAGTAGCACCACCACCACCACCAGCACTACCACCACCAGCACTACCACCACAAGCAGGAGGCATTCTAAGAAACGTGATAGGAAAATCGAAATTATGAGCGTGTCCTCAGTGTGTGTGTCCTGTGAGAGAGTGCTTTTGAGCGAGTGCCCTGAGAGTGTCGTTTGATTGAGTGCCCTGTGAGTGTGTGACCTGTGATTGTGTGCCATGTGAGTGTGTGCCTGTGATTGTGTACCCTGTGAATGTGTGCCCTGTGAGTGTGTGACCTGTGAGTGTGTGCCCTGTGATAGTGTGCCATGTGTGTGAGTGCCCTGTGAGTGTGTGCCCTGTGAGTGTGTGACCTGTGATTGTGGGCCCTGTGTGTGCCCTGTGAGTGTGATTCCTGTGATTGTGTGTCATGTGAGTGTGTGCCCTGTGAGTGTGTGTCCTGTGATTGTGTGTCATGTGAGTGTGTTCCCTGTGAGTGTGTGACCTGTGATTGTGTACCCTGTGAGTGTGTGCCCTGTGAGTGAATGCCCCCTGAGTGTGTGCCCTGTGAGTCCCCTGTTAGCGTGTGCCCTGTTAGTTTGTGCCCTGTGAGTGTGTGCCCTGTAAGTGCCCCATGAGTGCCGTGTTAGTGTGTGCCCTGTGATTGTGTGCGCTGTGAGTGAATGCCCCCTGAGTGTGTGCCCTGTGAGTGTGTGCCCTGTTAGCGTGTGCCCTGTTACTTTGTGCCCTGTGAGTGTGTGCCCTGTGAGTGCCCCGTGGGTGCCGTGTTAGTGTGTGCCCTGTGATTGTGTGCCCTGTGAGTGAATGCCATGTGAGTGTGTGCCCTTTGAGTCTGTGCTCTTTGAGTGCCCTGTTAGTGTGTGCCCTGTGAGGGCCCTGGTAGTGTGTTCCCTGTGAGTGAATGCCCTGTGAGTGTGTGCACTTTGAGTGCCCTGTGAGTGTCTGCCTTGTGAGTGAGAGCCCTCTGAGTGTGTGCCCTTTGAGTGTGTGCTCTGTGCGTGTGTGCCCCGTGAGTGCCGTGTTAGTGTGTGCCCTGTGAATGTGTGCTCTGTGAGTGCCCTGAGATTGTGTACCCTGTGAGTGTGTGCCCTGTGAGTGTGTAACACGTGAGTGAATGCCCTGTGAGTGTGTGCTCTGTGAGTGTGTGCCCCGTGAGTGCCGTGTTAGTGTGTGCCCTGTGAATGTGTGCTCTGTGAGTGCCCTGAGATTGTGTACCCTGTGAGTGTGTGCCCTGTGAGTGTGTGCCCTGTGAGTGTGTGCTCTGTGAGTGCCCTGTGATTGTGTACCCTGTGAGTAGTAGTGGAGAGTATGCCAGAACGCTGCAATTTTGCTTTTTTCACCTGCAGCGTTCTGGCATACACGTTTTTCGTTACCCCGGTGAGCCATGCACAGACATCGCTAATTGTCAATGACGTCACCCAGTCTTCATCTTCCCTGAATAACTCCGTTTTCTGTTATAGTTTATTTATTCCCATTTTCAATATTTATAGCAAAGGATGATTCAAATGCTGCCTTCGGTCAAACCTAATGTGCAATGACGTTAACCATTATAAGCTCGTTTTTCTAAATAAGGTATTACCATACTGTTTCCCATTGTCTAAGAACATTTTATAGGCAAGATTTCATATTAACATAAAAAATGAGTTCAACCATGTTACAGAACCAGTATTTACCCAGATCATTTTCCTAAATCAAAAACTTATTCCAATTTATGTCCATTGTTTCGTGTTTACAGTATTAATAACCCATTAATAACGCTTTTGCCATGTTTCCCCTATTTCTTCTTCGCCTTTGTAGATAATGCAACTTAAGCTTTGTGAATCTTTTCTTCAAGGAATGCTTATTGAGCATAGGGCAAATAAAAATGAAAACCCACTATCATCCATTTGTAAGAAAACAGTCCCCTGCCAGGCGTGGTGACTTCAATGCGATTTCAGTACGAATCCAATAGAGGTTCATAACACATAAATATATATGCACGTACATAAATATATATGCACGTACATAAATATATATGCACGTATATAAATATATATGCACGTACATAAATATATATGCACGTACATAAATATATATGCACGTACATAAATATATATGCACATCTCACATTCTTTCAAAAACATACCTTCCCCCACACCTTAGTGTAGCATATAACAAATCAAAAATACTCATTTAGTGTATATATATATATATATATATATATATATATATATATATATATATATATATATATATATATATATATATATATATATATATATATATATATATATATATAGGAATACTACATTCAGTTAAAGCAAGCCTCTCATGTTTTGAAATAAGACCTTCTTTTCTGACGTCATCATCCCTAATGCGGCGCGAGGCGTCAACATGCTAAATGCGGACCCTAGGAGGTTCACACATAAGTGTGAACTCTTAATCTGGCTTAATACCTCAACTGTACTCTGTGATTCATCATTCAATATTCAGCTACAATAGCTCGTATTTTCGCTCATTGCTTATATTTTGTGTTATTCATAAACCCGATCAAACCATCCTAACCTAACTTATTATATATAGCAAACAAATACATTCTACAGACCAGTTATTGTTGTTGTTTAGCGGCATCATGAAAAGCGACCTCAGGTATAGGGATAAGGTATTGCTGGTCATAAGCACATAGGTGTCAAGGTATTACAGCACCTGACTGGTCAACTATGTATGACGTCACCAGATAACCAATGCGCCCTTTGGCGTCCTACTGGCATGTGTATTTGATGTTATTATTCAAAATGACTAGACTATCCATCCCTACCTAACCTAATCAGAGGACTAAGAATATACATTTTAGTCATCCACAACTGCAATCATTATTCAGTGATAAGTTCAAAAGTATAACAGAAGCCCAAATGTCGTACTGCAATTTAAGCAGAATCGTACATCTGGCAGCATAGCAGGTGAGCTGAATATAAGAATAAAGGTAACTGCAGAGGTCCTATTGGCCCATACGAGGCAGCTCCTATATATTTCCACCCAATCTCATTCATGTCCACCCTATGCTTAAAACAACCAAGGGATCCCACTTAAAGTATTAGTTTACAATAATAGTTTTAATAAATAGCTCTTATTCTAGTTTTATACATAACAACAATTATGAAACCCTATAGCTAGATATTCTACTATAATCCACAAGTAGTTACCACACATCTGGCAGTACAGCGGATTAGTGGCTGTTTTCATAGGCTAGTCAACTGTCCTCACATCCATCAAATAGATATCCAAATGTCGCACCTCAATTCATCCATCTAGCAACTCAGCTGGATGCTAGCTACTATATTCATAGGCTAAACATTTCTACACCTCAAAAAATCCTAGTCTTGCTACGCAAATCAGGTAACTTGTTTCTAAACCAACAGTCGCAAGTACAAGCATAAATACCTACTCATACTCCACAACCTATACATTCATAGAGAATAGCCTAGTTTTTTGCCACCATTTCCCCATTAATCAGATGCAATTTATGTCATGCACACAGAAAATACAGCATCTACACACCAAATATGCCATTTATGCACAAAATATATTATTTACACTCAAAATATGCCATCACACAAAAATATGTCATTTATAGACAAAAATATAACATTTACATGCAAAAATATGTCAGTTGGACATGAAAATGTAGCATTTACACAATATTGCATGGACACTCAGAGTATGACATTTACACAAAGTACGGTATTTTTCACAAATATAACAAAATGCTTATGCATTTAGACAATCAAAAATGCGCTTTTACTAAAATTACACAATTTCACAAACATAATTTTCACAAAATACCCACACATTGTCTCATAAACCAAAATACACTTACACCATGAAGATCTATTTTATCAGATTACAGAGCTTACACAAAATACAAAATTTTCACACACAAATACAGTTGCACCAGTTCCACTTCAACAAATTAAAAACACAACTTGCATAAATGCACTATTATCACAAAAATTATTATAAAACATGGACAATTATTACACAGTTTGTGTAATTATTTTACATCTTTGCACAATTAATACAAGAAAACTTGCTATAGAATTACTCAACTTGCACAATGACAATCAATACACAAAGGTATAAATAAACTAATCGTCCATATGCAATTACACAACATGCGCAATTAATACACAACTTATACAATTATTACACAACTTGTACAAATGCATATCTAGCACAAATACATACAATACATAACTACCCCAAATATGAAAATACACAACTAGCATAAATACACGATTTACACAAATATAATTGCGGCATTTACACAACTTGCTCAAAAATATAATCAATACACAACTTACCAAAATATGAACAATACATAACTAGCACATATTCATTAAATACACAACTAAGCAATTTCCGCAAATACACATACAAAAACATATGCATACAACTTTCACAAAACAATACACAATTTATAGAAATATAATCAAAACATAATTGCAATAATCATACAACTTATGCAAAATACATAATCTGCACAATTAATACACAAGTATATTAATTGTGCTATATATGTACAAACACAACCAACTAGGTCAAACAATACACAATTTGCATGATATTTTTCTGGGTATATTTAGGACATTAATTATAATATGCTGAGTTTAACCAACTCCCCAAAAGTCAGAATTTCACATATAAAAATGGTGCATATGACTTCCGATGAGCTCAATATATAACACATTCTTTTTCCATTAAGATATCAACATTATTAGTGCTAAACTATTCATCTAACATATGTCCACTGTTTTTATGTCTTATTAATACCTTCCTTGTTACATCCTCTCCAATCAGACCACCCATATTTATGTATTTATTCAAACCATCTAACAGACTTATTTGTTCTAGCCTTAGTTATGTTAGGGCAGGTGGGGTTAGGTGAAGTCAGTATTTTCTATGATAATTTTAGACAAATTTGCTATATCTTATCAAAATGCATCCTGTTAAAACTTAAATTCATCTAAATCTATCAAAAATATACTTATACTATGCAAATTTGACTAAATTCAACCTAGCTAAACTAACTAAATATGAGCATCCCATATCCTCACATACAAGCCTATGTCGCCTCTGTCCATACATTATATGAGTCTGCCATATAGCACGAACCCCAAATAGGAAAATTTACACTATTTCATAAACATACTAGTTCATTACCCTAAGATATTATATATGTCCTTCCCTACACCACCTCACCTATCCTGACCTGGCATAATCAAACCTAGATTTAGTTCAAGTTAGTGAAATTTAAGCTATGCCACTTTAATTCGACATAATTTATGGCAATTTCCACCAAATATACCCAAATGTTGCGTAGCATAGCACTGCCAAAGCCCATTTTCGCCTATTCCATACTACCCTACACGACCTCATCTAACCTGACCTAGCATATCCAAATCTAGATTTGGTTAAAGTTGATGAAATTTAAGCTATTCCCACCTAAATTTGACCTAATTTAAGGCAATTTCCACCAAATATACCCAAATGTTGTGTATCATAGCATCGCCATAGCCCATTTTTACCTACATTTTCTCCTATTCCATCCTACCCTACGCAACCTTACCTAACCTATCCTAGCATATCCAAACCTAGATTTGGCTAAAGTCGGCGAAATTTAAGTTATCCCATATAAATTTGACCTAATTTAAGACAATTTCCACCAAATATACCCAAAAATGTTTTGGAACATAGCACGGCCAAAGCTCATTTTAGCTGAGTTTTCACCTATTCCAACCTGCCCTAGACAACCCTACCCAGCCTCTCCTGGCATATCCAAAGTCAGATTTGATTATAGTTGGCAAAATTTATGCCTTTCCAACCTAAATTTTACCTAATTTAAGCCAATTTCCACCGAATATACCCAAATGTTTTGTATCTTAGCATGGCCAAAGTTCATTTTAGCTGAGTTTTCACCTATTCCAACCTGCCCTAGACAACCCTACCCGGCCTCTCCTGGCATATCCAAAATCAGATTTGATTATAGTTGGCAAAATTTATGCCTTTCCCACCTAAATTTTACCTAATTTATGCCAATTTCCACCGAATATACCCAAATGTTTTGTATCTTAGCATGGTCAAAGTTCATTTCAGCCAAGTTTTTCACCTATTCCATCTTACCTTACACAGCCTTACCTAACCTGACCTAGCATATCCCAAGCTAGATTTGATTAGAGTTCGTGAAATTTATGCTTACTCACCTAAATTCAACCTAATTTAAGACAATTTCTACCCAATATACCCAAAATGTTTTGTTACATAGCTCAGCCAAAGACCATTTTAGCCGAGTTTTCACATATTCCAACCTACCCTACATAGCCTTACCTATCCCTGACCTAGCAGATTTGATTAAAGTTGGGGAAATTTAAGCTATCGCCATCAAATTGGAGACAATTTCCACCAAATATGCCTAAATGCTGTGTATCATAGCACAGCCAAAACCTATTTTATCCACATTTTCACCCATTCCAACTAAACCTGGACCCAACCTCTAATGCGACATATACTCAGAGAAGTGATGTTTTTTGGATATGAACCTAAATGCCCGTGCATAACCTGCAAGAGTCTTGGAGCTTTGTTGAATATTTTATCTATTTTTCTTCGAAAACTGAAGTTTTGGATATGAACCTATCCGCACTGTGCCTAACCTGCTAGGTTCTTTGTTGAACATCGTAACCATATTCATAGAAAAGTGATGTTTTGGATATGGACCTAACAGCCCCTCTCCTTTAAAACTTGGAACTGTGTTCAGTATTATAGATATAGTGTTGGGTATGTGTTTTGTTTTTACACATCAACCCAACTGTCCTGGACCTAACCTCCCTTCATCTAACTTCAAATTTATCGTAAATATGGAAGGAACGTGTTGTTTGTGCATCAACCCAACCGTCCTTGACCTAACCTCCATTTATCAAACTTCAAATTTATCATAAATATAGGAGGACCGTGTTATTTGTGCATCAACCCAGCCGTCCTGGGCCTAACCTCCCTTTATCTAATTTCAAATATATTGTATTTATGGGAAGAAGGTGTTGTTTATGCATCAACCCAACCTCCCTGGACCTAACCTCTGATACACGAATCTTGGTTCAATATTGCATCATACTCGTACCATATTTTTTTTCACATAATTCAACCATCCTCAACCTAACCTCTATTACCTGGGGGAGGGAGGTTAATGGAAAATATGATAATAATGGGAATTTTCTCTACATCAGTTCAACTTAACCATCCTTAACCAAACCTTAGTTAGAAAGGGATATAACTCACCAAAACTATTTAATTACCATTTACCCAATTTTCCTTATCCTAACCTATAACTAGAGGGTTTAGACCCCCCTTTACCTCGAAATTATACTACATATTTAAGGTAGGAATATATTTTCACATATGAACCCAACATTCCCTAATTTAACCCTATACTATAATTTCGAGGTAAAGGGGGGGTCTAAACCCTCTAGTTATAGGTTAGGATAAGGAAAATTGGGTAAATGGTAATTAAATAGTTTTGGTGAGTTATATCCCTTTCTAACTAAGGTTTGGTTAAGGATGGTTAAGTTGAACTGATGTAGAGAAAATTCCCATTATTATCATATTTTCCATTAACCTCCCTCCCCCAGGTAATAGAGGTTAGGTTGAGGATGGTTGAATTATGTGAAAAAAAATATGGTACGAGTATGATGCAATATTGAACCAAGATTCATGTATCAGAGGTTAGGTCCAGGGAGGTTGGGTTGATGCATAAACAACACCTTCTTCCCATAAATACAATATATTTGAAGTTAGATAAAGGGAGGTTAGGCCCAGGACGGCTGGGTTGATGTACAAATAACACGGTCCTCCTATATTTATGATAAATTTGAAGTTTGATAAATGGAGGTTAGGTCAAGGACGGTTGGGTTGATGCACAAACAACACGTTCCTTCCATATTTACGATAAATTTGAAGTTAGATGAAGGGAGGTTAGGTCCAGGACAGTTGGGTTGATGTGTAAAAACAAAACACATACCCAACACTATATCTACAATATTGAACACAGTTCCAAGTTTTAAAGGAGAGGGGCTGTTAGGTCCATATCCAAAACATCACTTTTCTATGAATATGGTTACGATGTTCAACAAAGAACCTAGCAGGTTAGGCACAGTGCGGATAGGTTCATATCCAAAACTTCAGTTTTCGAAGAAAAATAGATAAAATATTCAACAAAGCTCCAAGACTCTTGCAGGTTATGCACGGGCATTTAGGTTCATATCCAAAAAACATCACTTCTCTGAGTATATGTCGCATTAGAGGTTGGGTCCAGGTTTAGTTGGAATGGGTGAAAATGTGGATAAAATAGGTTTTGGCTGTGCTATGATACACAGCATTTAGGCATATTTGGTGGAAATTGTCTCCAATTTGATGGCGATAGCTTAAATCTCCCCAACTTTAATCAAATCTGCTAGGTCAGGGATAGGTAAGGCTATGTAGGGTAGGTTGGAATATGTGAAAACTCGGCTAAAATGGTCTTTGGCTGAGCTATGTAAGAAAACATTTTGGGTATATTGGGTAGAAATTGTCTTAAATTAGGTTGAATTTAGGTGAGTAAGCATAAATTTCACGAACTCTAATCAAATCTAGCTTGGGATATGCTTGGTCAGGTTAGGTAAGGCTGTGTAAGGTAAGATGGAATAGGTGAAAAACTTGGCTGAAATGAACTTTGACCATGCTAAGATACAAAACATTTGGGTATATTCGGTGGAAATTGGCATAAATTAGGTAAAATTTAGGTGGGAAAGGCATAAATTTTGCCAACTATAATCAAATCTGACTTTGGATATGCCAGGAGAGGCCGGGTAGGGTTGTCTAGGGCAGGTTGGAATAGGTGAAAACTCAGCTAAAATGAACTTTGGCCATGCTAAGATACAAAACATTTGGGTATATTCGGTGGAAATTGGCTTAAATTAGGTAAAATTTAGGTTGGAAAGGCATAAATTTTGCCAACTATAATCAAATCTGACTTTGGATATGCCAGGAGAGGCTGGGTAGGGTTGTCTAGGGCAGGCTGGAATAGGTGAAAACTCAGCTAAAATGAGCTTTGGCCGTGCTATGTTCCAAAACATTTTTGGGTATATTTGGTGGAAATTGTCTTAAATTAGGTCAAATTTATATGGGATAACTTAAATTTCGCCGACTTTAGCCAAATCTAGGTTTGGATATGCTAGGATAGGTTAGGTAAGGTTGCGTAGGGTAGGATGGAATAGGAGAAAATGTAGGTAAAAATGGGCTATGGCGATGCTATGATACACAACATTTGGGTATATTTGGTGGAAATTGCCTTAAATTAGGTCAAATTTAGGTGGGAATAGCTTAAATTTCATCAACTTTAACCAAATCTAGATTTGGATATGCTAGGTCAGGTTAGATGAGGTCGTGTAGGGTAGTATGGAATAGGCGAAAATGGGCTTTGGCAGTGCTATGCTACGCAACATTTGGGTATATTTGGTGGAAATTGCCATAAATTATGTCGAATTAAAGTGGCATAGCTTAAATTTCACCAACTTGAACTAAATCTAGGTTTGATTATGCCAGGTCAGGATTGGTGAGGTGGTGTAGGGAAGGACATATATAATATCTTAGGGTAATGAACTAGTATGTTTATGAAATAGTGTAAATTTTCCTATTTGGGGTTCGAGCTATATGGCAGACTCATATAATGTATGGACAGAGGCGACATAGGCTTGTATGTGAGGATATGGGATGCTCATATTTAGTTAGTTTAGCTAGGTTGAATTTAGTCAAATTTGCATAGTATAAGTATATTTTTGATAGATTTAGATGAATTTAAGTTTTAACAGGATGCATTTTGATAAGATATAGCAAATTTGTCTAAAATTATCATAGAAAATACTGACTCCACCTAACCCCACCTGCCCTAACATAACTAAGGCTAGAACAAATAAGTCTGTTAGATGGTTTGAATAAATACATAAATATGGGTGGTCTGATTGGAGAGGATGTAACAAGGAAGGTATTAATAAGACATAAAAACAGTGGACATATGTTAGATTAATAGTTTAGCACTAATAATGTTGATATCTTAATGGAAAAAGAATGTGTTATATATTGAGCTCATCGGAAGTCATATGCACCATTTTTATATGTGAAATTCTGACTTTTGGGGAGTTGGTTAAACTCAGCATATTATAATTAATGTCCTAAATATACCCAGAAAAATATCATGCAAATTGTGTATTGTTTGACCTAATTGGTTATGTTTGTACATATATAGCACAATTAATATACTTGTGTATTAATTGTGCAGATTATGTATTTTGCATAAGTTGTATTATTATTGCAATTATGTATTGATTATATTTCTATAAATTGTGTATTGTTTTGTGAAAGTTGTATGCATATGTTTTTGTATGTGTATTTGCAGAAATTGCTTAGTTGTGTATTTAATGAATATGTGCTAGTTATGTATTGTTCATATTTTGGTAAGTTGTGTATTGATTATATTTTTGAGCAAGTTGTGTAAATGCCGCAATTGTATTTGTGTAAATCGTGTATTTATGCTAGTTGTGTATTTTCATATTTGGGGTAGTTATGTATTGTATGTATTTGTGCTAGATATGCATTTGTACAAGTTGTGTAATATTTGTATAAGTTGTGTATTAATTGCGCATGTTGTGTAATTGCATATGGACGATTAGTTTATTTATACCTTTGTGTATTGATTGTCATTGTGCAAGTTGAGTAATTATATAGCAAGTTTTCTTGTATTAATTGTGCAAAGATGTAAAATAATTACACAAACTGTGTAATAATTGTCCATATTTTATAATAATTTTTGTGATAATAGTGCATTTATGCAAGTTGTGTTTTTAATTTGTTGAAGTGGAACTGGTGCAACTGTATTTGTGTGTGAAAATTGTGTATTTTGTGTAAGCTCTGTAATCTGATAAAATAGATCTTCATGGTGTAAGTGTATTTTGGTTTATGAGACAATGTGTGGGTATTTTGTGAAAATTATGTTTGTGAAATTGTGTAATTTTAGTAAAAGCGCATTTTTGATTGTCTAAATGCATAAGCATTTTGTTATATTTGTGAAAAATACCGTACTTTGTGTAAATGTCATACTCTGAGTGTCCATGCAATATTGTGTAAATGCTACATTTTCATGTCCAACTAACATATTTTTGCATGTAAATGTTATATTTTTGTCTATAAATGACATATTTTTGTGTGATGGCATATTTTGAGTGTAAATAATATATTTTGTGCATAAATGGCATATTTGGTGTGTAGATGCTGTATTTTCTGTGTGCATGACATAAATTGCATCTGATTAATGGGGAAATGGTGGCAAAAAACTAGGCTATTCTCTATGAATGTATAGGTTGTGGAGTATGAGTAGGTATTTATGCTTGTACTTGCGACTGTTGGTTTAGAAACAAGTTACCTGATTTGCGTAGCAAGACTAGGATTTTTTGAGGTGTAGAAATGTTTAGCCTATGAATATAGTAGCTAGCATCCAGCTGAGTTGCTAGATGGATGAATTGAGGTGCGACATTTGGATATCTATTTGATGGATGTGAGGACAGTTGACTAGCCTATGAAAACAGCCACTAATCCGCTGTACTGCCAGATGTGTGGTAACTACTTGTGGATTATAGTAGAATATCTAGCTATAGGGTTTCATAATTGTTGTTATGTATAAAACTAGAATAAGAGCTATTTATTAAAACTATTATTGTAAACTAATACTTTAAGTGGGATCCCTTGGTTGTTTTAAGCATAGGGTGGACATGAATGAGATTGGGTGGAAATATATAGGAGCTGCCTCGTATGGGCCAATAGGACCTCTGCAGTTACCTTTATTCTTATGTTCAGCTCACCTGCTATGCTGCCAGATGTACGATTCTGCTTAAATTGCAGTACGACATTTGGGCTTCTGTTATACTTTTGAACTTATCGCTGAATAATGATTGCAGTTGTGGATGACTAAAATGTATATTCTTAGTCCTCTGATTAGGTTAGGTAGGGATGGATAGTCTAGTCATTTTGAATAATAACATCAAATACACATGCCAGTAGGACGCCAAAGGGCGCATTGGTTATCTGGTGACGTCATACATAGTTGACCAGTCAGGTGCTGTAATACCTTGACACCTATGTGCTTATGACCAGCAATACCTTATCCCTATACCTGAGGTCGCTTTTCATGATGCCGCTAAACAACAACAATAACTGGTCTGTAGAATGTATTTGTTTGTTATATATAATAAGTTAGGTTAGGATGGTTTGATCGGGTTTATGAATAACACAAAATATAAGCAATGAGCGAAAATACTAGCTATTGTAGCTGAATATTGAATGATGAATCACAGAGTACAGTTGAGGTATTAAGCCAGATTAAGAGTTCACACTTATGTGTGAACCTCCTAGGGTCCGCATTTAGCATGTTGACGCCTCGCGCCGCATTAGGGATATGACGTCAGAAAAGAAGGCCTTATTTCAAAACATGAGAGGCTTGCTTTAACTGAATGTAGTATTCCTATATATATATATATATATATATATATATATATATATACACACTAAATGAGTATTTTTGATTTGTTATATGCTACACTAAGGTGTGGGGGGAGGTATGTTTTTGAAAGAATGTGAGATGTGCATATATATTTATGTACGTGCATATATATTTATGTACGTGCATATATATTTATATACGTGCATATATATTTATGTACGTGCATATATATTTATGTACGTGCATATATATTTATGTGTTATGAACCTCTATTGGATTCGTACTGAAATCGCATTGAAGTCACCACGCCTGGCAGGGGACTGTTTTCTTACAAATGGATGATAGTGGGTTTTCATTTTTATTTGCCCTATGCTCAATAAGCATTCCTTGAAGAAAAGATTCACAAAGCTTAAGTTGCATTATCTACAAAGGCGAAGAAGAAATAGGGGAAACATGGCAAAAGCGTTATTAATGGGTTATTAATACTGTAAACACGAAACAATGGACATAAATTGGAATAAGTTTTTGATTTAGGAAAATGATCTGGGTAAATACTGGTTCTGTAACATGGTTGAACTCATTTTTTATGTTAATATGAAATCTTGCCTATAAAATGTTCTTAGACAATGGGAAACAGTATGGTAATACCTTATTTAGAAAAACGAGCTTATAATGGTTAACGTCATTGCACATTAGGTTTGACCGAAGGCAGCATTTGAATCCTCCTTTGCTATAAATATTGAAAATGGGAATAAATAAACTATAACAGAAAACGGAGTTATTCAGGGAAGATGAAGACTGGGTGACGTCATTGACAATTAGCGATGTCTGTGCATGGCTCACCGGGGTAACGAAAAACGTGTATGCCAGAACGCTGCAGGTGAAAAAAGCAAAATTGCAGCGTTCTGGCATACTCTCCACTACTGTGAGTGTGTGCCCTATGAGTGTGTGCCCTGTGAGTGTGTGCCCTGTGAGTGAGTGCCCTGTGAGTGTGTGCCCTGTGAGTGTGTGTGCTGTGGGATCATGTGCTTGACATGAGTGCCTCGGCCGTTCCCTGGAACCTTTCATCATATTAGTAAAAACCTGCGAATTTAGAGCTCAATATTTTTGAAGTCCTAATTAATTTGGGAAAGTCGATAAATTTTCTTAAATACATTATATCATGCATTTCCTCTATTTTTCGTACCCCATACCCAGAACTTCACTATTTGGACTAGTATGCAAGGCCTGATTTGCCTAACAAGCTGAGTTTTCCTGATATTATATATTTTTCTAATTTTGTTTTTATGGAATGATAAAGCTTTCCATTATAATATGCTTGATTCTTTTTAATTAGAGGTAAAACTAACGTAGAAATATGACGAAACCTAACCCAACCCAACTGATCTAACTAAGTCAGTAACATGTGTTCTCAATATAATTTAATAATATTAATTAATATAAACCAAATTGATTTTTTAAATAACGATAGCTACTCTGCCTATTAGGCAAATCGAGTAGTACGATATATATATATATATATATATATATATATATATATATATATATATATATATATATATATATATATATATATATATATATCCTTCTGTTTGGCAATGTATGCCTCACCGTCCCTCCAAGGAGGGACAAATCACTTGCTTCCTCGGTCCTGAGGGCGATAAATGAATACCCAAGGGGGGACAACCTAGTTCGCCTGCCTCTACGAGCAAAACACACCCACCGCAGAAATGGTAACAACAACATACCGGAAACGTACAAAACCAGAGTACAAATCACCAAGAAAATTGAAGAGGGAAATACCGAAAGTGCTATTAGAGTCCTCACCAGTGACGAGAAAATTGCTCCTCGAAACTCAGCCACAGCACAGGCCCTGCAAAGCAAGCACCCACCCAGAGCCCCTCAAGGCGACAACATCGTTCCCGCCATCAGCCGACACCATTTCAGACCCATTAACCGTTGGCGAATCTGAGGTCTACAAAGCAGCCCTTTCTTTTCCACCTGGGTCAGCAGGCGGCTTTACAGGGTTAAAACCTCAACACATCAAGCAAATGTTAAATCCTGCGGTTGGTGATGCTGCACAAGATCTTCTTATGGAACTCACAAGGTTCGTCAACATGTGTCTGGCTGGTGATATACCTGAGGTCATCAGGCCTCTCTTTTTTGGTGCCTCCCTCTGTGCTCTCAAAAAGAAGGACGAAGGAATCAGGCCAATCGCTGTTGGCAACACTCTCCGATGCCTGATTGCCAAGGCTGCTACGAGGGTTGTCAGCCAGCAAGCGGCTGAATTGCTGAAACCAATCCAGCTAGGATTTGGAATCCCTCAAGGCTGTGAAGCGACTGCCCATGCAGCACGAGCATACATCACTAACATTTCTGATGAAAAGTCCCTGCTCAAACTGGACTTTAAGAATGCCTTCAACATGGTCAGAAGAGATGCAGTACTTTGTGCCGTACATCGCCATTTCCGGCCCCTCTACCCGTTCATACTATCGTGCTACAGTGGCGAGTCAAAACTGCTCTTTGGTGAACATGAAATCAGATCATGTGAAGGTGTTCAGCAAGGTGATCCTCTTGCTCCCCTTCTTTTCTGCTTAGTCTTAAAAGAAATCACCGAAAGCTTGTCCAGCGAGTTCAACATCTGGTTTTTGGATGATGGCACTATAGCTGGCACCGTAGACCACCTCTTGTCAGATATCAGGAAAATAAGGGAGCAAGAAGTAAGCCTGGGTCTCGTCCTGAACCCTTCCAAGTGTGAAGCAGTCTCCTCCAACCCAGACATCGTAGCTAGAATAAGGTCTGCCTTGCCTGGAGCCCATGTCATTAGGGCCGAGAACAGCACCCTCCTTGGAGCTCCCCTCGGGTCTAACGCCATTGAGGAGATCCTCGACAAGAATATCGCAGACCTTAGGAGGATGGAAGACAGAATAGGTGACATCGATGCCCACGATGCTTTTTATCTCCTCACCAAATGCCTATCCCTTCCGAGGCTAACCTACTTTCTGAGGTGCGCCCCATCTTACAACAACCCAAAGCTTGACGAGTATGACCTCCTACTGAAGACCATGCTGGAAAAGTTGTTAACCTCTCCCTCAACGAATGCCAGTGGAAACAAGCCACTCTTCCTGTCAGGCTCGGTGGCTTGGGTGTCCGCACCGCCACCCAAATTGCTCTCCCAGCCTTCCTGTCTTCCTCCTCAGCATCAGATGACCTGGTTAAGGAAATTATACCTGACACCCTGAGTGATGTAGCGGGGATACAGGACCCCCACTACACGGAATGCGACACGAAATGGGGTGCCATGACAGACCCAGCACTCAGACCAGCCATGCCGAAAGCCAAGAAACAATCCAGTTGGGACAGCCCCATTGTAGACAAAGAAGCCACAGCTTTGCTGGAGGCAGCAACAACCCCCAGTGATCGTGCACGCCTCACAGCTGTGCAGGCTCCCCATGCAGGGGACTTCCTTCTGGCAGTCCCTATGTCTGCGACAGGCACACGTCTTGATCCGCAGGAGCTCCGTATTGCAGTCGCTCTCCGCCTTGCTGCCCCTATCCACACTGTTCACAGGTGTATTTGCGGCGAGGCAGATGCTGACGAATATGGATTGCATGGCCTGCACTGTGGAAAATCTGGTGGTTGGCACACTAGACACGACGAAGTCAACGACATCATTAAAAGAAGCCTTGCCTCTGCTCAGTGTCCAGCGGAGAGAGAGCCCCGCAACCTACTGAACCGTGACTCTGTTAGCTTTGCCGGCCGACCAGACGGAATCACACTGCGTCCGTGGAAGGGTGGCAGGCAGTTAGCATGGGACTATACTTGCGTATCCACCCTGGCAGCGACATACATCACCCTCTCTGCCGGTACGGCAGGAGCCGCAGCGACACACAGAGAAAAACAAAAGTCAGTCAAGTACAGGCAATTAGATCAAAGGTACAATTTCGTTCCAATAAGGTCTGAGACCCTAGGCCCATGGGGTGAGAGTGCAAGAAGGTTTCTTAAGGATCTTGGTTCCAAGCTCATTGACACCACAAGAGACCCTAGAGCAGCAAGTTTTCTCTTTCAGCGCCTCAGTGTCGCGATCCAGAGGGGAAATGCCCACTGCATCCTCGGTTCCTGCCCGGCGTCGGAGGAGTTCGAGGAAATCTACAGCCTCTTGGAAGCGAACTTTTTCTTGTGTCCTCTTAATGTTCATTTTTTGTATAAAATCAGATATGTAACTGTATAACCTTGCATAATAAAGTGTACATCATAATAAAAAAAAAAAAGGGGGTGGTAGGAGAAGTGAACACTCTTTCGTATTCAGAGTTAAATGTCAAGTTTTTCCCTGAGTGCTCTGTGTTTCCTTCTCTGAGGCTGTGGGTCCCTATAATTGCACCAGTGGTGGTACCCCCCTATATATATATATATATATATATATATATATATATATATATATATATATATATATATATATATATATATATATATATATATATATATATATATATATATATATATATATATATATATATATATATATATGTTTACAAGAAAGACTGCTACCAATATATATATATATATATATATATATATATATATATATATATATATATATATATATATATATATATTGGTAGCAGTCTTTCTTGTAAACATTTGTTGTTGAATATAACCGAAAGGGTAAGATTAATAATTCTAACACGAATCTTCTCAATATTTCTTACGTTTCTCTTCACTGTCGAGAGAGTCGGAAATCCGACACACATAATAACATGAGTTATCCCCTTAAAGAAAAGAGAATGGGTGATTCCGTGACGTCATCGACGTCACGTACTTATTATTACTCTAATTTCTTTTAAACTAGTGTTTAAACTAGTCTAGTGTTTATACCTAATAAAAAAGTGTTCACATGGACTGAATATAATTTCCAACACTAGGAATATAGCTTAACATTCTATTCCTTAAACATAATTAGAACCACCAAACATTTGAGTTCGTCTCCCCCGGGAGCGTCGTCACGTAAACAGAACAACAAACAACACGCTGTAGAGTGGCTCTCTCCATATGAGCTGATTTAACTCGTTAGACACCCAGCCTACGTGTCAACAAGCGAGCAACCAGCACAACAGCCTATGAACAACCACAGCAACACCAGTATCCGACTTAGCAAGTATTTATAGTTTAATTTGGCCATTTTATTCATAAATAGGTAGGCGGTTATAATGTGGAATTAAACCCACTTATACGTACGTACTCAGCTCTTCGCACACATATTACATGTCATATCTGTAATTATATGTTTAGGGAACATTTATTAATTCCTTACATCCCAAACAGGTAATTGTGAGGAAAGTTAGTGAAGCAGGAAGCTGGCTCCCAACATAATTATTGAAATTGCTTCAACTAGCTGTACATCAAGCTTTGTAGGCCTCCAGACAGCCGCCATTACATGGCACTCAGAGGCACAGAGCCACACCCAATTTTGATGCTACAATGACACAGCCTTAGCAGGCCTCATCAACAGGAACAGCTAAGGCCCCTTTTTTGTTCAAAACGTAGACATAGTATTAGTAGTAAAAATTTCATTTACTGTGGTATAATAGTAAATTACACCACCATATGTGGTATTATTTATAATTTATATATTAAAGACTAGGTAAGCAATTTGTGGTTTAAGAAGGAGCCGTCTCAAAGTGGTTTAAGCTACAAATTGTCCTCCCCATTGTTTGAGATAAATTCAAGCAGCTGAATCAGTACATACAGTCCATTTACTTTCGTACTACTATCTAATTAACTTATTAATAAGAACAAACTAAGAAATTTAATCAAATAAAATATCCAATTAAAGTCAATTAAAAAATAAACAAATATTTGAGTATTGACAGAATTTAAAAAGAATTAAAGCTGCTAGGATTTTTCCACAGAGAGTAATTGAAAAATTTACTCTCCAAAATTCATTTCTTACATTTTTATTTTTGGTCTGATGCCTAGAAGCGTTTCGTAAGGCTTCTTACATTTTCAAAGACTTGATTTACACATAACATACATCATGCTTTTTATTTGTTTTGGTTGAGGTGATTTGACACAAATGTTTTGGGTGAGGTGGGTGTTAATTGGATATGAAAGGAATAATAATTGAAGTGACTGCAGAAGGCCTATTGGCCCATGCTTTCTCCTGCTGCTCCTATGTTGGTTCGGGGTCTTGAAGTGGGTAGAATATAATTATGCATTAATTGGATGTTAATTGCTGGTGTTGACTTTTTGACGTGTAGTGCCTCGCTGATGTCGAGTCTCCTCCTATCACTGTATCAATCTATGATTTCTATGTTGTTTGTTAAGATTTCTCTGGTGATGGTCTGGTTGTGAGAAGAGATTATATGTTCCTTGATGGAGCCCCTGTTGTTTGTGCATAGTTAATCGCCTGGAAAGAGACGTTGTTATCTTACCTATATACTGAGTTCTTTGGGGCTTACAGTCCCCAAGTGGGCATATGAAGGCATAGACGACGTTGGTTTCCTTCAAGGCGTTCTGTTTGGTGTCTGGAGAGTTTTTCATGAGTAGGTTGGCCATTTTATATTAATGTAGTAAATTGTCAATTGTATTTTCTGATTTTTGTCTGTAGGGATAATATTCTTAATAATAATATCTTTCAAGACACTTTCCTCCGTTTTATGAGCCGTCCAAAAGAAGTTCGCTATAAAAAAGAAAGGTGAAGCGTAATGCAACCTCTGAAGAGTCAACTAACACAACACCTCCTACCCCCTATTAGACTGTTTTACAGGAATTTCATATTGGGGCGGCATTCCACCCCCCATATGGTGAGGGTGGAATCAGTGGGGGTGAGGACGAATTTGATGAGATGGAGGGATGTACAGTGCTGGTGGGCTGGGTGGGGTCTTGGGGAGGGGGGTTGGGAGACGAGACCATGATGGAGGCTGTGCCGGGTAAGTAATGGGTTTGTGGCTTATCTCGGGTCACACCGCTGCGCCTCCACTGACACCCACCGCACCTCTCCCGGACCTGTGCTGTGAGTGTCGCTACACACCTGCCGGGATCAATGTTCCCTCGTGGGCTCGCTTAACAGGCTACTATTTATAATTGGATAGACAGTGCTTCAGCTCCTTGACCATGCCATTTCAACAGTTGGTCATCTAATGCAATAACTCGGGAACTTTCTCTGTGTAGTCATATTTGTTTTTACGAATATTATCCTTTGTAGCTCGTTCCACTTGCTTGATACCCTTATGGCGAAGAAGTATTTCATCACATCCCTGTGGTTCATCTGTGTGTCTAACTTCTTTTATGTTCTTTATTAATTTAATACTTGAATATTTTATATGTCTAGATCATGCTTCCTCATTTCTCCTAAATTACAATTTAGTTAGTTAAATTTAAGTCCCACCTGAATTTATCCATGCAGCTCAGAGCACGCCCCTTCCTCAGTCCAATGTTTAGATCGTGTAGCGAACCTGTAAACTTTCTCGGTGGCAATTTTCTGCCCGTTTAGATAGGGGTTCCCCGCAAGTGCTGCATACTCCATCAGCGGCCCAACATATAGTGTTCTGGACACCTTCCCTACTGCTAATGTGAGCACATTAGTGCGTGCACAAGAAGAGAAGAATGCTGGACGCAGTGAGTGAGTATGGAGGAGAGGAGATGAACAAGAATAAGGAGGGGTCTTAATGTTAAAGGGAGGAAGGAAAGTTGAAAAAAAACATAGAGAGAGAGGGGAGATATCAAATGGGGACGAACAGAGAGGTAAGTGGGAAGGTGAGCACAGAGAATAATAGTTGGTCAAGGAAATTAGAAAAGGAAGGAAGGAGGGAGGGAGAGATCAGAGACATTTAAGAGTGGATCAGTAATAGTGTAGAGGAAATGAGGTGACGGGTGAGAAGACAGATTAACACAGCCCCTGGTCTCTTTTGGTGAGTCACGAGAGAGAGAGAGATGTCGGACAATCCGACACCATTTACTAACATTTAATACAATAGGCAGATAATATTGCTGCTGGTTTGTATAGATAAATTAACTCATAGAAAATGTAGGTACAGTGGAATTTTCATTATTAGAAAACGGGGATATGATTGCCACATCGCTATTAAATTCACCAGCTAATTCTGTTGGGAATTATTCTTAATATCATGGTCTCGTTACTGTAGACATCATAAAACATTTTCCTTGAATCAACTTAATTATCAGTACCAAAATCGAGTAAATGTTGGCACTCTAACCACTTTTGACATCTGGAGAACAAGGGATGCGAGAGGGAGGGTCGCCTCAGGCAGCAATTAAATTTATCAACAAAGTTTCGAGTGGAGCTCACTTCAAGCTCCACAGAACCTTTATCTTGGCCACCTGTGTTACGGGAGTAAGTGTTCTCGTTATCAACACATCGTCTACAATAAGGGAGGTGTTCTCTCCGAAACTCGTTTATTAGCTTTTTCATTCCAGATCAAAAATGTTATAGGTAGTTATAGGGTGAGCCAGTTAGCACGTGAATGTTATAGGTAGTTATAGGGTGAGCCAGTTAGCACGTGAATGTTATAGGTAGTTATAGGGTGAGCCAGTTAGCACGTGAATGTTATAGGTAGTTATAGGGTGAGCCAGTTAGCACGTGAATGAGACACAAAATCAAGGTAACTATTCCTTGATCCTTATCTCATAGTCAATATACCAATGTTTCCTCGGATATAGTTGTCATATTAGGATTACTGCTATTATTTGTGAGTGCCCTTTGACAGGTGGAACAGAAGAGGAACAAGAATTAACTAGTTGCCTAGTTAAACTAGGGTTAAACTAGGTACATGAGTTGAGGGCCAATTAACCAGGAGGAGTTATCGGCTGGCGTGTTCATCCTCGTTCATAACTGGTTGACTAGGCCCACTACCATACAGATAAAGATAAGCTGTAGTTAGTTTAAGTTACTTATGTAGTCTAATACTGTAGTGAATGTCTACTGATCAATAAATTTTGATTCAAAAATTATATATGTAAACAATTTTATAACCCCCCCCCCAAACCCCCCCCCCCCCAATAATGTGAAGGAAGAATTTTGAAATTATGTTCTTCAAAATTGACATAAATCCAGGTACCTCAACACTCTTATGTGCAATGTACAAACCTCAATGGCAGGGTGCTTCCCCGATCAACTTCCTGATGGACAACCTAGACTCCCTGCTAATACAGCACAACTGTCACCACATTATTATTGTCGGTGACCTCAACCAGTATCTCGTGCAGAGGGATTTTGATGAACTCTTAGCAGTCTTCAACATTGAAAATTTTGTTAGCTTTACTTCACTGCAGGCCTCTGAGACCTGTTTCTTCATCAGACCACCAGGCTGTCTTTACTACACTGGCTATCCATACAGATCGAGGGGAAGAATCTGTTCAAACTACCTGGCTTATGGACAGAGGGAACTGGCCAGCCCTCCGCTCAGAGCTTGAAACAACTGATTGGAATGCCTTGGTCCAGGGGGACGTGAACAGCCAAGCAAACGCTTTCACCAGTTGTATACTGAACAGGCGATGAGAGAAATGCATAGGCATATCCCTCATCCACAGTATGTGACCAAGCCAACTGACCAGCCTTGGTTTGGATATCGTTGCCGGATGGCAGCAGAAGCCAAACACAAGGCCTGGAGGTGATTTAAAAGACCTCCCTCTGCTCATAACAGAAACATTCGTAGAAAATATTTGTCGAATAATGAAAGTTCAAAAGTGAACTATATCCAGATGGGAATTTAAAACTAGAAGAAAACTTGCATCTAGGAGGGTTGGATCCAAGGTCTGGTGGTCCCTGGTGAAGGATCGGCAGGGATATTCATCTTAGGACACAATCCCGCCTCTTAACCGAGAGGATGCAACTGTTGCAACCAGTAATCAGAAGAAGGCTGATCTTGCCAACCACTTGCCTGTCAAGATGCAAGTCCCTGATCCTGAACGTCAGCCTCCACATCTTGCCCCAAGCACTGTGACTAGGATGACTGAAGTGCTTATACAGCAGCCTGAAGTTCTCCTTCTCCTTAAAACATTAGACATAAGCAAAGCTGTGGGGCCAGATAAGGTCAGTCTAAGACTACGCAGCTGCGCTGACCTGTTGGCTCCACCTCTCACCTGCCTCTTCCAACTCTGCCTAGCTCAAGGAATGTGGCCCTCCTTATGGAAGAAGGCAGACGTTGTTCCAGTACATAAAAAGAAGAGCCGATGAATGGTTGGTAACTACAGTGTCACTGCTCTCCAATACTGTTAAAATCTTAGAATCATTAATCGGTCAGCAAAGATCTAATTTATTTATCATCATCCGCTAATGTGTGATCGACAGTATGGTTTTAGAAATGGCCGATCTGCTGTTGATCTCTTGTTAAATCTCTCTACTAAGTGGCATCAATCACTGGATGAGTCCAAAATCATATGTGATGTTGCTCAAGACAAAGCAGGAGCCTTTCATCGGGTCTGGCACTCTGGATTAGTAGTGAAGCTTCAAGCACTAGGCATGTCAGGCTCCATCTAAGAGTTAATAAAAGACTACCTTCAAGAATGGACTCTATGGGTAGTCTTTAATGGAACAGAATCCGAAAGCCACCAAATTGGTGCTAGCATTCCACAGGGTAGTGTGCTTGGCCGTCTTCTGTGGGATGTTTATTTCAACATCTACTTCATCTCATTCCTGAAGCTCAAGCCTATGCTGATGACTGCACTCTAAACTTCACATACAGAAAAGAAGAAATGCCAACCTGCTTAAAGAATCATCAATCACCAACTTTCAGGGATTTCTACCTGTGGTAGGAGACGGCAGGTCACATTGACGTCTGAGGAGACACCATCGATGTCCATAACTAGACTGAACATGGCAAATCGGACAGGCTTGCAAATGGGCGGTAGAACCCTAAAGTTCACAGATGCAATATACATCATGGGAATGAAGTTCAAATCTTCAATGACAATGAAGCACCACGTGCTTAACCTAGCTCTAAATGGTAGCCAAGAAACTTACATCCCTACGGCGCATCTCACTCCTTCTTGACAGCAAGGGCTGCAAAAGCTTAAATGAAGCACTAGTTCGCTCTAATCTAGAATATGCTCCCCTTTCCTGGGTCGCCTTCCCCCCCCCCCATCATTCATCACACTGTTGGACAAAGAGGAGAGACGGGCAAGAAGGCTCATCTCTAGTCAAAAGTCTGGTGGGAATTGTCTGAAAATCAGAGCCTGCAACACCGTCGTGACGTTGGTGATCTTACTGTTAAGTACAAGGACACCATCCTCAAAGTTCCGCACCTGGCCCAACTCCGTGGTGTGGAAAATTGCTCCCACTATATCAATATCATTATCTATGATTCTAAGGAATGTAATATTTCCATATCATATCCATATCAATTTACATCAGAATCATATCTTTACTGATGATTTAAGAATCATCAGTATCTGTATCAGCATCCTACATGACCATTTGGTCAAGCGCACTATTGAGCTCAATGTATACGTGACATTGTACATGTAATATCAAGAGTCTAGAAGCTTCCAAAAGGAGCTAATAATAAATAAACAGTTGGAACAAAATTATAACTTCCAGTGACGTATTTTCAAAATCCTTAATAAAGGTCAAATTGTATTATTAAATACTGCCAATATTCTTTAAATTGACTATGAAATTATGTTGTAATCTGACTTTATCACAATAATCAGTCTAGGCAATGATAAGAATCAATCTACAATAATGGTCAGGACCTTCAGTGTGGAGAAGGAGGCCGCCACCAGTGGGGCAGAAGCGCCCAGACCTGCCCCAGAGGAGGGGCAGTGTTGACACTGAAACAGTGTGCACGTGTGTGGTGTTGGAGAACATTTTCATTGAACATTAGCGCGTAAACTATTTATTGAATCACCTGTGGTGGCTTCCTAGATACTCGGGGAGTCCTTAACCTATAATCTGATCTATAATACATAATAGAATTCAACCATAAGAACTCACATCAGGTGTAGTGAGGGCGAGCTCCTGTACAGGACTCGAGACTCACCAAGCTTCCACCATCATTAACCTCATCCTTACTATTGCTACAAGTATCCATCCCACAGCAAATGCTATTAGGGACATAATTAACATCGAAGCTGCTATATTTATTTTATTTATTTATATATTTATTTATATATACAGGAATTGTTACATTCTTGGACTGTCACTAGCACGCGTAGCGTTTTGGGCAGGTCCTTAATCCTGTTCCCCGTAATATGACCCAGCCAAATTGTTTAACAATCAGGTGCCCATTTTACTGTTGGGTAAACAGAGGCTACAGTTAAGGATTTACGCCTAGTAAATCCTCCCCGGCCAGGATACGAACCCACGACAAAGCGATCGCGAAACACCAGGCGAGCCTCATACCACTACACCACGAGGACATATCATCATCATCAAAACACCGAGCCTTGTCTCGACAAGAGAGATATCATCTGACAACTGTCGAAGAGAAGCTCCGGTTCTCAATTCAGGATAAAACTTATTAATTATTTTATAGCGTAGATTGACCAAGTCCATACTTTATAACATTAATACGTTCATATATAAATTGTGAGTCGTTAGGCAGCGAGCCAACGCCTCATCAATAGTAAGTTTTATTTAACTTTTTCAGTGACTAAACCTCTTCTATTGCTGAATCCTTCATGTATATTGTATATGTATCATACTTGCATAATACAAATTGTGCTTATTGGCATTGGATTATTGGCTGCTGCACTATTTTTAGAACTAGGCTAGACAATGTACCTTGTTCAGATCCTTGATCATAGTGACGTTATTTTTAAGAGGACGGGTTGGATCATGAACCGTACCAGTGATTACAGTTATGGAACTGTGTTAAGTATCTTATCCTTCTATAAAATACAAGCTAAATGTGTTGAAATACCCGCAGGTATATTGTGGTTCTGCTATCAATGACTGAGCTCAGCCTTGAGGACTCTACCTGCTACAGCTACAGTCGTTACCAGTAATGGCTGTAGCAGGTAGATCAAAGCACAAACCTTTAGCAGGTCAGAGATAATTTGGACTCGCAACCCAAACATAGGACCCTTGCCCTTAGCTAAGAAACTGAACGTTTTATTTTTGCATTTTAATGAAATATATACAGCACTTAATCAGGTAACAATCATGTAAGGAACAGGCTCATCCTGTTCCTTATATGATTGTTACCTAATGTTGTTATGAATAATGGCTATTGGTAATAATGCATATAACAGGCTGGAAAAAAGTGGGCCTCCAGGAGTAGATTTCAATTGAACTGAGGGTTACAGTTTTTTCTTTCAGTTTCAACAGGTTCCTTATATGATGCGATAGTTTAAAAGTACTTTCTCATGAAATAAATGAGCCTCTAGGAGCAGGTTTCAGATGAGCTAAGGTAGGATAACAGCTCTTGCTTGCAGTTTCACTAGGTAGGTCATTTGACAGCTCTTATGAACCCAAATCTTATTTAAACAGAGAGAGAGAGAGAGAGAGAGAGAGAGAGAGAGAGAGAGAGAGAGAGAGAGAGAGAGAGAGAGAGAGAGAGAGAGAGAGAGAGAGAGAGAGAGAGAGACAGAGAGAGAGAGAGACAGAGACAGAGACAGAGAGAGAGAGAGACAGAGAGAGAGAGAGAGAGACAGAGAGAGAGAGAGAGAGACAGAGAGAGAGAGACAGAGACACAGAGAGAGAGAGAGAGACAGAGAGAGAGAGAGAGAGAGACAGAGAGAGAGACAGAGAGACAGAGAGAGAGACAGAGAGAGAGAGAGACAGAGACAGAGACAGAGACAGAGACAGAGACAGAGACAGAGACAGAGACAGACAGACAGACAGACAGACAGAGAAAGGCTGGGAGAGAGTGTTAGAGAAAGAGAGTTTGTAAAAATGGATCCTCACTAGTTTTAGATCTCAGCTACTCATCGCAGAGAATGACAAATTCTGGACACGACAAACTATTTTGCTTCATCTCAAAAAGCTGGTGTACTGAGGCTGAGTGATCACATTCGTTGCTTGAAGCCCGTCTTGAGTTGAGTACGCGATCCTTGTCTTGGTTTGAGATCCAGTGTTGTGCCGAGAATCTCTGGAGGTGCTGAAAACCCTTATGTTGCGCTGAGTGTTCTTACTTGGTGTTGAGATCTCTTTTGATAGTCATGAGATTTTATTTTTCTGTTGTTGAGAGCCTGCGTGCTGGTTATGGAAATCTGGCGCCCTGGACCCTGGAAACTTGTGCACCGGAAACCTGTTCCTGGATTATCCTTCGTGTTTGGTTCCGAGTAAGTTGAGCAGCGGGTCCAGCCGGAAGCGCGAGATCCCCACAGAGCCATCATGGTTTGTTTTAATTTCCATGCTTCCACTCTGAGAACCAAATATTCAACTCATCAGAGGGGAAAGCTTTCACTGTCAGTATTGTCTGCCCTGTACGCCAGGTGATGCCAGTGTGTCACTTGACTTCACACACACACACACACACACACACACACACACACACACACACACACACACACACACACACACACACACACACACACACACACACACACACACACACCTCCAAACAGTAGAAGACCCAGGCAGGAGTATGATGACAACAACAAAGCATGTATAGATGAACTGCAGAAGGCAGCAACACTAGCCCACAGAATGAGAGCGAAGCTGCTGATCATGGGGGACCTAAATCATGGAGAGATAAACTGGGAATCAAGGAATCCCCATGGAGGGGACGAGACGTGGGGAGCAAAGCTAGTAGATGTTATGGACAGGAATTTCCTAACACAACATGTGAAGGACTCACAAGGAAAAGAGAAGGAGATGCACCGAGCCTATTAGACCTGATTTTCACCTAGAACGTAGAAGATATCGTGAATTTGGAGCATGAAATACTTCTAGGGGCCAGTGACCATTGTGTCCTAGTCTATGACTACATGACGGAATTTAAACTTATGACCATGGAACAAGAGATCTGGGAAAGGAGAGTTGACTACAGGAAAGGGAACTATAAAAGGATAAGGGACTATCTGGGTGAAGTGCAGTGGGAGGAAGAAATTAGAGGAAAAACAGTCCAAGATATGATGGACCTAGTCATACACAAATGCCAGGAGGCCGAAGAGAGATTTATACCAACAGTAAAAGGAAAAAATAAGAAGGAATATAATAACCCATGGTTTAATAGACAGTGTCAGGAAGCAAAAATGACCAGCAGGCTGGAGTGGAGGAAGTACAGAAGACAAAGAACAGAGGACAACAGGATCAGATACAACAGAGCTAGGAACGATTACATTAACATAGGACGAACATCGGAAAGGGACTATGAGAACGATATTGCAATCAAAGCGAAAAAGCAACCTAAGTTACTACACAGTCATATAAGAAGAAAAATGTTGGTGAACGACCAAGTGACAAGACTAAGGAAGACAGAGGGGGCATATACTGAGAGTGACAAGGAAATCTGCGAGGCACTGAATGCCAGTTTCCATGGAGTGTTTACTACCGAGCCTGAGCAGCTGTTATTGTTAGAAGGGGTTACCCTAGATGAAAGACTATCAGATATAGAGGTGACAGCAGGGGAGGTAACGAAACAGTTGACAACTCTAGATGCAACTAAAGTAGTTGGACAGACAAAGTACCACCGTGGATACTAAAAGAAGCTGCGCAGGCCCTCAGCGTGCCTCTGGCAATGATCTTTAATGAGTCACTTATGTCGGGAGAATTGCCCAGTTGCTGGAAGAAGGAAAATGTCGTACCGATCTCCAAGAAAGGCGATAGGGAGGAGGCACTTAACTATAGACCTGTATCACTGAGAAGCATCCCCTGTAAAATACTGGAAAGAATAATTAGGCTACGACTGGTTGCACACCTGGAGAACGTTAAGTTTGTGAACAAACATCAACATGGGTTCTGGAAAGGGAAATCGTGCCTAACAAACCTTCTGGAATTCTATGATAAAATAACGAGGATAAGACAGGACAGAGATGGTTGGGCGGACTGCATATTTCTGGACTGCCAAAAAGCCTTTGATAAGTACCGCACATGAGACTGCTTTTCAAACTCGAGAGGCAGGCGGGGGCGGGGGAAAGGGTCCTAGCATGGGTAAGGAACTACCTAACAGGAAGGAGCCAAAGAGTTACGGTAAGGGGCGAGAAGTCGGACTGGCGAACAGTAACAAGTGGAATACCACAAGGATCGGTGCTGGGACCAATTCTTTTTCTAGTATATGTTAACGACATGTTTACAGGAGTAGAGTCCTACATGTCGACGTTTGCGGATGACGCAAAGTTGATGAGAAGAGTTGTGACAGATGAGGATTGCAGGATCCTCCAAGAGGACCTGAACAGGTTGCTGAGAATGGCTACTGGAATTCAACACGAGCAAATGTAAAGTTATGGAAATGGGACTAGGAGATAGGCGACCAAAGGGACAGTACACAATGAAGGGAAACAGCCTACCAGTGACGACGCGAGAAAGAGACCTGGGCGTGGACGTAACACCTAATCTATCTCCTGAGGCACATATAAATAGGATAACGAAAGCAGCGTACTCTACACTGGCAAACGTTAGAACATCATTCAGAAACCTAAGTAAGGAGGCATTTAGGGCGCTTTACACTGCCTACGTGAGGCCAGTTTTGGAGTATTCCGCCTCATCATGGAGTCCCCATCTGAAGAGGGCATATAAAGAAACTGGAAAAGGTTCAGAGGTTTGCAACGAGACTCGTCCCAGAGCTACGAGGGATGGGGTATGAGGAGCGCCTGAGGGAACTGTGCCTTACGACACTAGAAAGAAGAAGAGAGAGGGGGGACATGATAGGAACGCATAAAATACTCATGGGGGATTGACAGAGTGGACATAGACGAAATGTTCACACGGAATAGTAACAGAACGAGGGGACATGGGTGGAAGCTGGAAACTCAGATGAGTCACAGAGATGTTAGGAAGTTTTCTTTTAGCGTGAGAGTAGTGGGAAAATGGAATTCACTTCAGGAACAGGTTGTGGAAGAAAATACTATTCATAATTTTAAAACCAGGTATGATAGGGAAATAGGACCGGAGTCATTGCTGTAAACAACCGATGCTCGAAAGGCGGGATCCAAGAGTGAATGCACGATCCTGCAGACACAACTAGATGAGTACAACTAGGTGAGTACACAGTAAGAGGCTGCAGTTGTATGGCTACTATGCTACTATGCATTATGATGCGAAGATAGCAAGAGGGTACTAGATAACCTAAGCCAACTGAAAGAACGGTCTAACAAATGGCTACCAAAGTTCAACCCGAATATATGTAAGGTGATGAAACTAGGTGGTGGAAACAGGAGGCCAGACACAGGATACCGAATGAGAGAAGAAATCCTTCATGGAACGGACAGAGAGAAAGATCTAGGAGTTGATATTCAAAATTCAAATTCAAATTCAAATTCAAAATTCAAAATGTTTATTCAGGTAAAAGTACATACATAAAAGATGAGTTACAAACATAATGTTGGATATATAAACAGAGCTAGTACATACAATACCTAAAGACATTAATACGCACAGCATTTCGGGCAATGTCCGAATCTCCATGTTTTGGTGATATAACACCAAACCTGTCTCCTGACGCCCACATAAAAAAAAAACATCTGCGGGGTATGCAAGGCTGGCTAACATCAGAACTGCCTTCAGGAACCTATGTAAGGAATCATGCAGAACCTTGTATACCATATTTGTGAGACCAATCCTGGAGTATGCGGCCCCAGCATGGAGCCCGTACCTTGTCAAGCACAAGACGAAGCTGGAAAAGTTCAGAGGTATGCCACTAGGCTAGTCCCAGAACTAAGAGGCATGAGTTACGAGGAAAAGATACGTGAAATACACCTCACGACACTAGAAGACTGGAGAATAAGGGAAGACATGATCACTACCTACAAAATTCTCAGAGTAATTGACAGAGCAGATAAGGATAAACTGTTTAACACGGGTGGTACACGAACAAGGGGATACAGATGGAAAATGAGTACCCAAATGAGCCACAGGGACGTTAGAAAGAACTTTTTCAGTGTCAGAGTAGTTAACAGATGGAATGCACTAGGCAGTGATGTGGTGGAGGCTGACTCCATACATAGTTTCAAATGTAGATATGATAGAGCCCAGTAGGCTCAGGAATCTGTACACCAGTTGATTGATAGTTGAGAGGCGGGACCAAAGAGCCAGAGCTCAACACCCGCAAGCACAACTAGGTAATTACAACTAGGTGAGTACATAGAGGGCCTGATAGCTGAGTGGACAGCGCTCTGGACTCGTAATCCTAGGGTTCGCGTTCGATCCCCAATGATGGCAGAAACAAAATGGGCAGAGTTTCTTTCACCCTGATGCCCTGTTACCTAGCAGTAAATAGGTACCTGGGAGTTTGACAGCTGTTACGGAGCTGCTTCCTGTGTGTGTGTGTGTGTGTGTGTTTACTAGTTGTGTTTTTACGGGGGTTGAGCTTTGCTCTTTCGGCCCGCCTCTCAACTGTCAATCAACTGTTTACTAACTACTTTTTTTTCCACACCACACACACACACACCCCAGGAAGCAGCCCGTGACAGCTGACTAACTCCCAGGTACCTATTTACTGCTAGGTAACAGGGGCATTCAGGGTGAAAGAAACTTTGCCCATTTGTTTCTGCCTCGTGCGGGAATCGAACCCGCGCCACAGAATTACGAATCCTGCGCGCTATCCACCAGGCTACGAGGCCCCCCATGTGTGTGTGTGTGTGTGTGTGTGTGTGTGTGTGTGTGTGTGTGTGTGTACTCAGTTGTACTCACCAAGTCGTGATTGCAGGGGGTTGAGCTCTGGCTCTTTGGTCCCGCCTCTCAACTGTCAATCAACTGGTGTACAGATTCCTGAGCCTACTGGGCTCTATCATATCTACATTTAAAACTGAGTATGGAGTCAGCCTCCACCACATCACTGCCTAATGCATTCCATTTATTAACTACTCTAACACTGAAAAAATTCTTTCTAACGTCTCTGTGGCTCATCTGGGTACTAAGTTTCCACCTGTGTCCCCTTGTTCGTGTCCCACCCGTGGTGAAGAGTTTGTCTTTGTCCACCCTCTCAATTCCCCTTGAGAATTTTGTAGGTGGTTATCATGTTTCCCCTTACTCTTCTGTTTTCCAGGGATTTGAGGTTCAGCTCCTTAAGCCTTTCCTTGTAGCTTATTCCTCTCAATTCCGGGGCGAGTCTGGTGGCATACCGCTGAATCTAATCTAACTTTGTCTTGTGTTTAACTAGGTATGGACTCCAGACTGGAGCTGCATACTCCAGGATTGGTCGTATATAAGTGGTGTGTGTGTGTGTGCGTGTGTGTGTTTATTTTGGGGGTGGCACGGTGGGAGTTGGGTTAACTGGTGGAGGGATGGAGGGAGAGGGAGAGAGGGAGTGAAAGGGAGCGAGGGAGAGGGAGTCAGGGGGAGAGAGGGAGAGCGAGGGAAAGACGCAGAGTGGGGGAGAGAGGAAGAAGGGCAATCAGGTGGGTGAGGGACGGAAGGTCAGTCTCGGGGGTGAGGGGTGAGGATGGCGGTAGGCTGGCTTGTGTGTGTGTGTGTGTGTGTGTGTGTGTGTGTGTGTGTGTTTACACTGGCGTGTTATGGTGAGGGTGGGGGGGGGGGCTAGTCGGTGGCGGGGTAATGTAACACAGGTGTGAAAAAACAAGTACCAAGCTGAGACTCTCGAGCTACTTTTTCGTATTTTTACTTAAGTCCAAAGCTAATTATTATATAAAAAACACTGTACACCTTGTATGACTGACTTTGAGAGGCACTCACCTCTAAGTAAGCATCCCACAGCAAAATTAGGTGATTTTTGAAGCAATGTCCGCCTTAATTGTTGACGTCCCCACCAGAGCTCATATCCACGTAGTGGTCCAACTTCTTCCCTTCTCAGCCACTGGTGCCACTGTCTTGCCACAAACTCGTTCTTTTTAAAAAAATTTCTTATCCAACATTATAAGAATTCACTATGATGCGTTATTACTGCGTTGCTGTACCCTTCATATGACCAAAAACTATGTTTTGAGCTCACTGGTACGTAAATATCCCGAGAATACTGAACTAATTCGCGGACCGCCGTCCTACACTTGTGCCTTCCATTTTGTTTCTGCCTGGACTGTTTGTGTGTGTATGTGTGTGTGTGTGTGTGTGTGTGTGTGTGTGTGTGTGTGTGTGTGTGTATTCACCTAGTTGTGCTTGCGTGGGTTAAGTTCTGCTCTTTCTGCCCGCCTCTCAACTGTCAATCAACTGTTTACTATTTTTTTTTCTTTTTTCCCACACCACACACACACACACACACACACACACACACACACACACACACACACACACACACACACACACACACACACACACACCAGGAAGCAGCCCGTGACAGCTGACTAACTCCCAGGTACCTATTTACTGCTAGGGAACAGTGGCATCAGGATGAAAGAAACTCTGCCCATTGTTTCTCGCCGTCGCCGGGAATCGAACCCGAGACCACAGGATCACGCATCCAGCGTGCTGTCCAGTTAGCCACCGGCCCCTGTGTGTGTGTGTATCCACCAAGTTGTATTCACCTAGTTGTGCTTGCGGGGGTTGAGCTCTGCTCTTTCAGCCCGCCTCACAACTGTCAATCAACTGTTTCTACTACTACTATTTTTCCCCCCAACCCCACAACCACTCAAACACACCCCAAGAAGCAGCCCGTGACAGCTGACTAACTACCAGGTACCTATTTACTACTAGGTAACAGGGGCATAGGGTGAAAGAAACTTTGCCCATCGTTTCTCGCCGGCGAACGGGATCGAACCCGTAACCACAGGATCACGTGTCCAGCGTGTTGTGCGCTCGGTAGCCGCGCGCGCGCGCGCGTGTGTGTGTGTGTGTGTGTGTGTGTGTGTGTGTGTGTGTGTGTGTGTGTGTGTGTGTGTGTGTGTGTGTGTGTGAAAAAACTTAGTAAACCGGTGGCTGACTGGTCAGCATGCTGGACGCGTAATGCTGTGGTCCCGGGTTTGATTCCCGGCGCCGGCGAGAAACCACGGGCAGAGTTTCTTTCACCCTGATGCCCCTGTTACCTTGCCGTAAATAGGTACCTGGGAGTTAGTCAGCTGTCACGGGCTGCTTTCTGGGGTGTGTGGTGTGGGAAAAAAAGTAGTTACTAACAGTTGATTGATAGTTGAGAGGAGGGCCGAAAGAGCAGAGCTCAACCCCTCCAAAGCACAACTAGGTGAATACACACAGATACCAGCGCTGGTAGCTTAGTGGACAGCATGCTTGGTACGTAGTCATGTGGTCCTTGGTTCGATTCCCGACGCCGGCAGAAACAGATGGACAGAGTTTCTTTCACCCTGATGTGCTTGTTACCTAGCAGTAATTAGGTACCTGGGAGTTAGACAGCTATTTCAGGCTGCTTCCTGTGTGTGTGTGTGTGTGTGTGTGTGTGTGTGTGTGTGTGTTTGTGTGTGTGTGTGTGTGTGTATGTGTGTGTGTGTGTGTGTGTGTGTGTGTGTGTGTGTGTGTGTGGAAAAACAAGTAGTTAGTTGGTAGTTAGAAACAGTTGATTGATTGATAGTTGAGAGGCGGGCCGAATGAGCAGAGCTCAACCCCCGCAAGCTCAACTAGGTGAATACGCACACACACACACACACAAACACACACACACACACACACACACACACACACACACACACACACACACACACACACACACACACACTAGTGAATCACCTAGTGGGAGACAACGACGGATAACCATCGTCATCATACATCGTCCTTACTCATCTGGTTGTGTGAGCGGGAGGAAACTGGTATGTACCCCCTCTCTGGTCAATTAATCAGGTGTACAGATTGAGGTAAAATATTATCAAATTCTTGTTCAGGATATCATATATATTTAAAAATCTCAGGGTGGCTCATTTAGGCAGAGGTAACTCATAAGGGATATCTTGACACATACACGCACGCCCGCCCACATACGTATACACGCACACTAGTGTGCACACGCTAAAACAGACACACACACACACGCACACACACACACACACACGGCCTCGTAGCCTGGTGGATAGTGCGCAGGACTCGTAATTCTGTGGCGCGGGTTCGATTCCCGCACGAGGCAGAAACAAATGGGCAAAGTTTCTTTCACCCTAAGTGCCCCTGTTACCTAGCAGTAAATAGGTACCTGGGAGTTAGTCAGCTGTAACGGGCTGCTTCCTGGGGTGTGTGTGTGGTGTGGAAAAAAAAAATAGTAGTTAGTAAACAGTTGATTGACAGTTGAGAGGCGGGCCGAAAGAGCAAAGCTCAACCCCCGCAAAACACAACTAGTAAACACACACACACACAATCGTTCAGTCAGGGGAAAAGGCATTAACACCTGGGATCAGGACCTTACTATCCCCCCCCCCTCTTGACCCCCCCATCTGACCTGACCTGACCTGGTCGCCACCTCCGCCCCCCCCCACCCCCAGTCCCCCGCATCGCCCATACACACACTCTTCCCCCTCTCCACTCTCTCCCTCTCCCACTCCCTCTCTCCCACTCTCTCCCACTCTCTATCTCTCCCACTCTCTATCTCTCCCACTATCTCTCTCCTGCTCTCCCTCTCTCTCTCCCCCACTATCTCTCTCTCTCCCTCTCTCTCTCTCTCTCTCTCTCTCTCTCTCTCCTTCCCCCTCCCTCTCTGCCCACACACACACACACACACACACACACACACATATACATACATATACATACAAACCTCCCCCCCTCTCTCCGTCACCCGTTCTCTCCCTCACCCCACTCTCTCCCTCTCCATCTCTCTCCCTCTCCTCTCTCTCCCTCTCTACCTCCCGCCTCTCTCTCCATCTCCTCCTCCCCTCCCCTTCTACTTTCTTCTCACTTCAGTGGAAGGGTTGGATAATTTATCTCTCCCTTTATCACTCCCTTCTCTCTCTCTCTTTCTCTCTCTCTTCCTCTCTTTCTCTCCCTCCCCCATCCCGCTCTGCCCTCCTGACAAATCCTATCACGGCACAACTATAGGAACAGGGTCAAGCATGGCAGCCAGAGGTATCAGGGGAACAAGGAAGAGCCAAGGTGACGAAATGAAGGAAATGTTTGCCCAGTTTCTGGAGAACATCAAGAGTGAGATGCAAGAAATGATGCAGGAAATGAAGAACGAAATAAGCAACCGGAAAAAAGAGCTGACAGCAGCAAAGGAGGAGATTAGAGCCCTCAAAGAGAATGGTATCGAGGGTGAGAATCAGAAAACCATCCAGGGAGAAGGTGGTAATAGTTTTTTGGATGAGAATGCCACAATAAAAGCAACATTTGTGGAAATACTCAAAAAAATAACTCTGAAGTAATGACTGCAGTGATGGAGGTGGCCATGAAAGCGGCCACCTCACAAGAGGCGGCACGCTCCACTAGCCAACTGCTGGAAAGGAACAAATCAGTGGTTGCTGTGGGTATTAAAGAGCAGGAAGGCTCTAATAGGACAGAGTGGAATGACAAGGACAAAGCAGCAGTGAATGCAGTACTAAAGGCACTAGACATGGAAGGGGCTGAGCATAGCATTGAGAAGGTTTTCAGGCTAGGTTGGTACAACAAAGACCGAGACCAAATGATAAAAATAGTGTTTGCAAACGAGAGCACAAAGGAGAAGATCCTATCAAGGAAGAGCTCCCTGAAAAACGTGGGAAAATTAAAAAATGTATTCCTCCAGAGAGACATGACAAGGGAGGAGAGAGCCGTGGCGGCAGAAGCAAGGAAGAGGCGCAGGGCGAGAGGGGAAAACCAGGAAGTCACAGCTCCCAACACAACACCCCCAGAAGCGAGGGGGGAACCCACAACCAGCTACCCAGTAACACCAGAAGGGAGGACAACCCCGCCTCCCTCCTCTGCATAGAAACCCCCCTACCCCAAACCCTCCCTGCCCCCACTCAAATGTTCAGCCAAATCTCCCTCCCCCCACACCCAATCCCCACCCTTCTACCCCTCCCCTCCTCCCGAGTCCTCCCTACCCCCCTTTCCTTCCCGTCCTCCCTCCCCTTTCACCCCATACCCTCCCTGTCCCTCCCCCTTCACTGGATCCCCCGCCCCTCATCCCAGTATCCTCTGAGACAATGTTATCCACCTCACAGGTCCTCACACCCATGGAACAGCCTCCTCCACCAGCAGAACAGTCACCAAGGGGGCGATTTGAGAAGGGACAGAAGAAAGTGAGCCTCAAAGCGATGTACACTAACATAGATGGAATTACAAATAAAGCAAATGAGCTTGGAGAACGGGTACTAGAGGAAAACCCAGACATAATAGCCCTCACAGAAACAAAGATCACGAAAACGATAACAAATGCAGTGTTCCCACAGGACTATTATGTTATGAGGAAAGAGAGGGAAGGAAGAGGTGGGGGTGGTGTAGCTCTGCTGGTAAGAAAAGGCTGGGATTTTGAGGAGATGGATATTCAGGGCTGTGAAGGTTTCAGTGACTACATAGCAGGTACCGTAACAAATGGAGGAAAAAAATTATAGTCGTAGTCATTTATAATCCACCACCAAATGACAGAAGACCTAGACAGGAATATGATAGAAACAACATGGCCACCATTAACATAATAGAAAGAGCAGCTTCTGTTGCTAGCAGGAATGGATCTGGACTACTAATTATGGGAGACTTCAACCATGAGAAGATAGATTGGAAGAACAGAGACCCGCACGGAGGACCAGAAACATGGAGGGCTAAGCTGCTGGACGTGGCAACAAGAAACTTTCTAAGCCAGCACATCAAAGAACCAGCAAGTAGTTGGAGAAGATGAACCAGCAATGCTTGATTTGATATTTACCCTAAATGAGTGGGATATAAGAGAAGTTAAGATGGAAGCGCCCTTGGGAATGAGTGACCACAGTGTATTGAACTTTGAGTAACTGGTAGAGCTAGGACTTATCTCCCCCAACAAAGAACTAGGAATCAAAAGGCTGGCATACCGAAAGGGGAATTATGAACAGATGAGAAGTTTCCTAAGTGAAATACCTTGGGACACAGACCTCAGAGATAAGTCTGTACAGGGTATGATGGACTATGTTACCCAAAAGTGTCAGGAGGCAGTAAACAGGTTCATCCCGGCCCAAAGGGAAAAATCCGTGAAGCAACAGAAGAATCCATGGTATAATAGGGCATGTATGGAAGCGAAGGAACTGAATAAAAGGGCGTGGAGGAACTTCCGGAATAACAGAACACCAGAAAGCAGAGAGAGATACCAGAGAACCAGGAATGAGTACGTCAGGGTGAGAAGAGAAGCAGAGAAAAGTTTTGAAAATGATATAGCAAACAAAGCCAAGACCGAACCAAAGCTACTCCACAGTCACATCAGAAGGAAAACAACAGTGAAAGAACAGGTATTGAAACTTCGAACAGGCGAGGACAGGTATACAGAGAATGACAGAGAGGTGTGTGAAGAACTCAACAAGAGGTTCCAGGAGGTCTTCACAATATAACAAGGTGAGGTCACTGTGCTAGGAGAAAGGGAGGTAAACCAGGCGGCCTTGGAAGAGTTCGAAATTACGAGAGAGGAGGTCAAGAGACACCTGCTGGATCTGGATGTTAGAAAGACTGTTGGTCCAGATGGGATCTCACCATGGATACTGAAAGAGTGTGCAGAGGCACTTTGCTTGCCACTCTCCATAGTGTATAGTAAGTCACTGGAGACGGGAGACCTACCAGAAATATGGAAGATGGCGAATGTGATCCCGATATACAAAAAGGGCGACAGGCAAGAGGCACTGAACTACATTTAAGTGTCCTTGACTTGTATACCATGCAAGGTGATGGAGAAGATCGTGAGAAAAAACCTGGTAACACATCTGGAGAGAAGGTACTTCGTGACAAATCGCCAACATGGGTTCATGGAGGGTAAATCTTGCCTTACAGGCTTGATAGAATTCTACGATCAGGTGACAAAGATTAAGCAAGAAAGAGAGGGCTGGGCGGACTGCATTTTCTTGGATTGTTGGAAAGCCTTTGACACAGTACCGCAAAAGAGGCTGGTACATAAGCTGGAGAGACAGGCAGGTGTAGCTGGTAAGGTGCTCCAGTGGATAAGGGAGTATCTAATCAATAGGAAGCAGAGAGTTACGGTGAGGGATGAGACCTCCGATTGGCGTGAAGTCACCAGTGGAGTCCCACAGGGCTCTGTACTCGGTCCTATCTTGTTTCTGATATATGTAAATGGTCTCCCAGAGGGTATCGATTCATTTCTCTCAATGTTTGCGGACGATGCTAAAATTATGAGACGGATTAAAGCAGAAGAGGACTGTTTAAGGCTTCAAGAAGACCTAGACAAGCTGAAGGAATGGTCGAACAAATGGTTGTTAGAGTTTAACCCAACCAAATGTAATGTAATGAAGATAGGTGTAGGGAGCAGGAGGCCAGATTCAAGGTATCATCTGGGAGAGGAAAGTCTTCAGGAGTCAGAGAAGGAAAAAGACTTGGGGGTTGATATCACGCCAGACCTGTCTCCTGCAGCACATATCAAGCGGATAACATCAGCGGCATATGCCAGGCTGGCCAACATACGAACGGCATTCAGAAACTTGTGTAAAGAATCATTCAGAACTTTGTATACCACATATGTCAGGCCAATCCTGGAGTATGCAGCCCCAGCATGGGGTCCATATCTAGTCAAGGATAAGACTGAACTGGAAAAGGTTCAAAGGTTTGCCACCAGACTAGTACCCGAGCTGAGAGGTATGAGCTACGAGGAGAGACTACGGGCATTAAACCTCACTTCGCTGGAAGACAGAAGAGTTATGGGGGACATGATCACCACATTCAAGATTCTGAAGGGAATTGATAGAGTAGATAAAGACAGTCTATTTAACACAAGGGGAACACACACAAGGGGACACAGGTGGAAACTGAGTGCCCAAATGAGCCACAGAGATATTAGAAAGAACTTTTTTAGTGTCAGAGTGGTTGACAAATGGAATGCATTAGGAAGGGATGTGGTGGAGGCTGACTCCATACACAGTTTCAAGTGTAGATATGATAGAGCTCGATAGGCTCAGGAATCTGTACACCTGTTGATTGACGGTTGAGAGGCGGGACCAAAGAGCCAGAGCTCAACCCCTGCAAACACAACTAGGTGAGTACACACACACACACACACACACACAAGATGAGATGAGAGGCAGAAAGACAATACGAAAATGACATCGCAAGCAAGGCAAAGACTCAGCCTAAATTGTTGCATAGCCACATCAGGAGAAAAACAACAGTAAAGGAACAGGTTATGAAATTAATGATAGGGGCAGAAGGATTCACTACAAACGACCAGGAAGTATGTGAGGAACTAAATATGAATTTCCAGGAGGTCTTCACCTTAGAGCAAGGAGAAATTCCAGAGATAAGAGAGGAAATAGCTAACCAGGAACCACTGGAAGAGTTTGAGATTACCAGCAGGGAAGTAAGGAAGTGTTTACTAGAGTTGAATGTGACAAAGGCTATAGGCCCAGATGGAATCTCCCCTTGGATACTAAAGGAAGGAGCAGAAGAACTGTGCCTACCACTCTTCATAGTGTATAGCAAATCACTGGCTACAGGGGAACTGCCAGAAATTTGGAAAGCAGCTAACGTTGTCCCGATATACAAGAAAGGGGATAGGCAGGAGGCACTGAGCTACAGGCCAGTGTCCCTAACCTGCATACCATGCAAGCTGATGGAGAAGATTGTGCGAAGAAAGCTAGTGGAACATCTGGAGCGAAAAAACTTTGTAACACAGCATCAACAGGGGTTCAGGGTTGGCAGATCCTGCCTCACAGGGTTACTTGAATTCTACGACCAGGCAACAAAAATAAGGCCAGGAAGAGAAGGGTGGGCAGATTGCATATTTTTGGATTGTCAGAAAGCCTTTGATACAGTACCACATAAGAGGCTAGTGAAAAAGCTGGAGATGCAGGCTGTAATGAAACAGTTGTCTCCTGTTGCTTAGGTACTCCTTTATCCAATAGTACTCCATTCGATAAAGGAGTACCTAAGCAACAGGAGACAACGAGTCAGTGTGAGGGGTGAGGTCTCAGAATGGCGAGACGTTACGAGTGGAGTCCTGCAGGGGTCAGTCCTTGGACCTATACTGTTTCTGATATATGTAAATGATCTCCCAGAGGGTATAGAATCGTTTCTCTCAATGTTTGCCGATGATGCAAAAATTATGAGGAGGATTGATAAATGATAAACTGAGGATGATAGTAGGAGGCTACAACCTAGACAGACTGAGTGAATGGTCCAACAAATGGCTGCTGAAGTTCAACCCGATTAAATGCAAAGTAATGAAACTAGGCAGTGGAAACAGGAGGCCAGAAACAGGATGCAGAATAGGAGATGAAGTACTTAATCAAACGGACAGAGAGAAAGATTTAGGAGTTGATATCACACCAAACCTGTCTCCTGAAACCCACATAAAAAGAATAACGTCAAAGTAATGCGGCATATGCGAGGCTGGCTAACATCAGAACAGTGTTCAGGAACCTGTGTAAGGAATTATTCAAAATCCCACATATTGTACACCACATATGAAGACTGGTCTTGGATTAGTCCAAGACTGTTAAGTTTGGTCGTACATATGAAGATCAATCCTGGAGTATGCGGCCCCAGCATGGAGCCCGTACCTTGTCAAACACAAGACGAAGCTGGAAAAAGTCCTAAGGTATGCCACTAGACTAGTCCCAGAACTAAGAGGCATGAGTTACGAGGAAAGGCTGCGGGAAATGCACCTTACGACACTGGAAGACAGAAGAGTAAGGGGAGACATGATCACAACCTACAAAATCCTCAGGGGAATCGACCGGGTAAACAAAGATAAACTATTCAACACTTGTGGGATGCGAACAAGGGGACACAGGTGGAAACTGAGTACCCACATGAGCCACAGAGACGTTAGAAGGAACTTTTTCAGTGTCAGAGTAGTTAACGGATGGAATGCATTAGGTAGTGATGTGATGGAGGCTGACTCCATAATCTGTCCTCTTAAATAGAACGTCACTTTTGGCCGTTTGCCCGTATGGCCGAATTTGGACGTAATTTGAAAAAGAAAAAAAATGAAAATAAATTTGGGATTTTTTTTTCAACAACAGTTAGTTAAGGGTCCTCTGATAGGTTAGATGGGCAGGAAATTCTCATAAAGTTTCAAAACGTTATGAAAAACGTTAACTGAAAGTGCCCTCTCATAACCTCTGTGCGTACACCGGACAACTCAAACAGAAAACGGAACAGAACGTCATTTTTGTGAGTCGATTTCATTTCAAATTACATCCAAATTTAGCCATATCACGCATACGAGCCAAAAGTGACGCTATTTTTAAGAGGACGGGTTGGACTCCATACACAGTTTCAAATGTAGATATGATAGAGCCCAGTAGGCTCAGGAATCTGTACACCAATTGATTGACAGATGAGAGGCAGGGACCAAAGAGCCAAAGCTGAACCCTTGCAAGCACAAATATGTGAGTACAAATAGGTGAGTACACACACACACACAAGCACCATTTTTTCAATGTCAGGGTAGCTAGTAAATAGAATGCCCTAGGAAGTGATGTGGTGGAGGTTGACTCCATACTTAGTTTCAAATATAGATATGATAGAGCTCGAGAAGCTCAGGGGTCGGTTCACCAGTATATTGATGGTTGAGAGGTGGGAACAAAGAGCCAAAGCTTAATCCCCACAAGCACAACTAGGTGAGTACACACACACACACACACACACACACATACACCCTCTCAATCCCAGTAGTAGAACAGCCAGCAAGTTTTAGAGTAAGTAAGGATGTATGTACTGATGAAAGTGAGCTTTAGAGTGATGTACACAAACATAGATTTGATTACAAAAACAACAAGTGAACTTGAAGGAAGGACACAAGAAAAAAATAACCAGATGTAATAGCACTCACAGAAACAAAACTCTCAGGCATCATAACAAATACAGTGTTCGCACAGGACTATTATATAATAAGGAAAGAAAGAGAGGAAGCATCTTATGGGCACACCATAGCCCATGCTACATGGACATTTCGTTCTGAGTAGCTAAATCTAAAACAACAACAACAACAACAGGGAGGGAAGACGAGATGGAGGAGTGGTTCTGCTGATAAGGAAGGCATGGAGTTTCGAAGAGATGGACACCCAGGCTTTGAAGATTACAGAGACTACATAGCAGGCACTATGACAATGGGAGGACCAAAAGATAATGGCAGTAGTAATTTATAATCTCCCATTAAATGACAGAAGACCCAGCCAAGAGTATGACAGGAAGAACTTCGCAACCTTTAACATAATAGAGAGAATATTCTATTGCCTGCAGATAAAAAGCTAAACCGTTGATCATGGATGACTTCAACCCATGGAAAGATAGAGTGGGAATATAGAGAACCACACAGAGGGAGAGAAACATAGAGAGTTAAATTATTAGATGTGGCGACAATAAACTTTCCATGCCAAGATGTCAATGGGCCCTTAATATTAAGATGTAATGATCAACCAGCTAGACTTGATCTGATATTTACCCTGAACGAGTCAGACATAAGGGAAATCCTTAAAAGTCCAAATCTGAACCCCTCATAGGAATGAGTGACCCCAGTGTCCTAACATTTGAATATTTGGTGGAAGTAGAAATAACCCATCCAAGGAAAGGACTGAAAAGTAAAAGGCTGGAATATCGAAGGGAAACTATGAAGAGATTTTAACATTTTTAATAGGAATACAATGGCAGACAGAACTCAGAGGGAAGTCAGAACAAGGTTACATCACCCAGAAGTGTCAGGAGGCAGAAAATAGGTTTATCCCGACTAAGAAAGAAAAAAAAACAAACACAAAGCAAGAGAGACATCCGTGGAGTTTGTAACACACCACCAGCATGAGTACGGGGATGTCGTGTCTCACAGATTTAATAGAATTCTCTGACCAAGCAACAAGCTTTAAGCAAGAATTAGAAGGGTGGACAGACTACATTTTCTTGGACTGTCAGAAAGTGTTTGACGCAGTACCCCATAGGAGACTTCTGCACAAGTTGGAGACACAAGGTAGTGTAAGTGATTGGGTGCTCCACTGAATAAGGGAGTATCTAAACAACAGGAAGCAGAGTTACTGTGAGAGGGTGAGACCTCGGACTACTGGGATGTCACCAGCGGAGTCCCGCAGGGTTCTCAACTAGGACGTATTATGTTTCTCTTATACGTGAATGATCTTCCAGGAGGTATTGACTCATTCGTCTCAATGTTTGCTGATGATGACACAGTTATGAGAAGGTTATTTTGAGTTGATTTCAGGGCTTAGTGTCCCCGCGGCCCGGTCCTCGACTAGGCCTCCTTTTTGTTACACACCTCCCAGGAAGCAGCCCATAGCAGCTGTCTAACTCTCAGGTACCTATTTATTGCTAGGTAACAGGGGCATCAGGGTGAAAGAAATATTTTGCCCATTTGTCTCCGCCTCCACCGGGGATCGAACACGGAACCTCAGGACTATGAATCCGAGGCGCTGTCCACTCAGCTGTCAGGCGCCCAGAAGCTGTCAGAAGGATTAAGACAGAGGAGGGCAGCAAGAGGCTAAAGGATGACCTGGCTACACTGAAGAAATGGTCCAACAAATAGACACTAGAGTTTAACTCCAGCTTGTCCAAATAGATGAAGATAGGCTTAGGGAGCAGGAGGTCAAACAGAAGGTACCACCTGGGAGAGGAAATCCTTCAGAAGTCAGGGAGAAAGAAAGATCTGGGGGTTGATATCACCCTAGACTTGTCCCATGAAGCCTACCTCAAAAGGATAACATCAGCGGCGTATGCAAGGCTGGCGAACAGATGAACCGCCTTCAGACACTTGTGTAAGGAATCACTCAGAACCTTGTCTACCTCATATGTCAGACCAATACTGGAATATGCGGCTCCAGCGTGGAGAGCTACGAGGAAAGATTATTGGATCTAAACCTCACGACACTGGAAGATAGAAGAATTAGGGGAGACATGATCACTACCTATAAAATTCTCAGAGGAATTTACAGGGTAGAAAAAGATAAACTGTTTAGCACGGGTGGTACATATATAAGGGGACACAGATGGAAACTGAGTACCCAAATGAGCCACAGAGACGTTAGAAAGAACTTTTTCAGTGTCAGGGTAGTTAACAGATGGAATGCATTAGGCAGTGATGTGGTGGAGGCTGACTCCATACACAGTTTCAAATGTAGATATGATAGAGCCGAGTAAGCTCAGGAAGCTGTACACCAGTTGAGAAGCGGGACCAAAGATCCAACCCCCGCAAGCACAACTAAGTGAGTACATACACACACACTAAAACAACGCACACACACATACATATTGGGAAGGACATGATCTTGACATTCATGATACTCAAAAGTATGGATAAATACAGACAGAATATAATAGACACGGATATGAGCTATCAGAGGTGAAAAGAAATACTTGTGTGTAAAACACAGAAAGCATGTACAAGAATGAATAACATGGGCTGCTGCTAGATCTAACTAGAAACAATGGGTTCTGGAGTCATAGACTTTGACTGCCGACAATCGGAGATAGGTGCCCAGGAGCTGAAGTTTTTTTTTCTGAAAACTCAGTAAGGTAAGAACACAATCAGACGGATGTTTTCCTCACTATTATCACACATTCCCAAGTTAAAATTCTTCCAAATCAAAATATTTCTCTGCTGCAATATTATCATTTTCATTATACCACCAAACAGTTATATTCATCATTTTCATTATACCACCAAACAGTTATATTCATCATTTTCATTATACCACCAAACAGTTATATTCATCATTTTCATTATACCACCAAACAGTTATTTTCATCATTTTCATTATTACTTCCCAGGGTCATATTTCTTTCACTTTACCTCCTCGGTGTGTTATTTGTATTATCTTATTATGCTTCGTCATTGTGATATTCTTCATTATAAATATACTTTCTCGTTGTCATATTTCATCATTCTCATTATACATCCCCACTGTGATATTCTCTAACATCATTATACCTCCACATTCTCCTCATTTTTTTATTCCTAATCAATGCGATATTCGTCATTATTATTGTGAGAGACTGGGTCTCCACAGCTGACTAGGAATGGTGCACTGCAGTGCGCCCTTAGCGTATTACACTGTCAATTTCACCCTCACGTGCACACCAGAGAGTGCATAGTTCAACAACCAGTTTGCATGGGATCAGGTCTAGCATGTCGGATGTTTCCGTGACGCCCATATCACTGCCAGCATTGTGGTGCCTCGCTGGCCTTCGTGGGTCCTGTGCCGCCTCGCTGGCCTTCGTGGGCCCTGTGCTGCCTCGCTGGCTTTCGTGGGCCCTGTGCTGCCTCGTTGGCCTTCGTGGGCCCTGTGCTGCCTCGCTGGCCTTCGTGGGCTCTGTGCTGTCTCACTGGCCTTCGTGGGCCCTATGCTGCCTCGCTGGCCTTCGTGGGCCCTATGCTGCCTCGCTGGCCTTCGTGGGCCCTGTGCTGCCTCGCTGGCCTTCGTGGGCCCTATGCTGCCTCGCTGGCCTTCGTGGGCCCTGTGCTGCCTCGCTGGCCTTCGTGGGCCCTGTGCTGCCTCGCTGGCCTTCGTGGGCCCTGTGCTGCCTCACTGGCCTTCGTGGGCCCTGTGCTGCCTCACTGGCCTTCGTGGGCCCTATGCTGCCTCGCTGGCCTTCGTGGGCCCTGTGCTGCCTCGCTGGCCTTCGTGGGCCCTGTGCTGCCTCGCTGGCCTTCGTGGGCCCTATGCTGCCTCGCTGGCCTACGTGGGCCCTGTGCTGCCTCGCTGGCCTTCGTGGGCTCTGTGCTGCCTCGCTGGCCTTCGGGGGCCCTGTGCTGCCTCGCTGGCATTCGTAGGCCCTGTGCTGCCTCGCTAGCCTACGTGGACCCTATGCTGCCTCGCTGGCCTTCGTGGGCCCTGTGCTGCCTCGCTGGCCTTCGTGGGCTCTGTGCTGCTTCGCTGGCCTTCGGGGGCCCTGTGCTGCCTCGCTGGCATTCGTAGGCCCTGTGCTGCCTCGCTGGCCTACGTGGACCCTATGCTGCCTCGCTGGCCTTCGTGGATCCTGTGCTGCCTCGCTGCCCTTCGTGGGCCCTGTGCTGCTTCGCTGGTCTTCGGGGGCCCTGTGCTGCCTCGCTGGCCTTCGTAGGCCCTGTGCTGCCTCGCTGGCCTTTGTGGGCCCTCTGCTGGATTAGCGAGCATGAGCTAAAGCAGTCCGCCGTAGGATGATCCCCTTAGCCCTTGAGAGATAAGGGGAGAGGACCCCTTCCCCTTAGATCATTCTCAACGGTCCTCTGGCAGGTTCTCACTGTGCCATTTGTGATCTAGTAACATCAAAGTCATCAGTGATGGTAAGCGATGGAAAGTGAAACAGCGAACATTGCATGAACTCCAGGAGTGCCACAACATAGTGGCCGGGTGTGGAGTTTCGACACATGTTCGTGAGACACTGCCTTTGTTGTCACTGACTATTATGTCTTGTCGCTTGACCGCCAGGTGTAGTCTCTGCCACACACGTGTCTCTAGGGTGTAGTCTCTGCCACACACGTGTCTCCACCACACACGTGTCTCCAGGGTGTAGTCTCTACCACACACGTGTCTCCAGGATGTAGTCTCCACCACACACGTGTCTCCAGGGTGTAGTCTCCACCACACACGTGTCTCTAGGGTGTAGTCTCTACCACACACGTGTCTCCAGGGTGTAGTCTCCACCACACACGTGTCTCCACCACACACGTGTCTCCAGGGTGTAGTCTCCACCACACCCGTGTCTCCAGGGTGTAGTCTCCACCACACACGTGTCTCCAGGGTGTAGTCTCCACCACACACGTGTCTCCAGGGTGTAGTGTCTACCACACACGTGTCTCCAGGGTGTAGTCTCCAGGGTGTAGTCTCCACCACACACGTGTCTCCACCACACACGTGTCTCCAGGGTGTAGTCTCCACCACACACGTGTCTCCAGGGTGTAGTCTCCACCACACACGTGTCTCCAGGGTGTAGTCTCCACCACACACGTGTCTCCAGGGTGTAGTCTCCACCACACACGTGTCTCCAGGGTGTAGTCTCCACCACACACGTGTCTCCAGGGTGTAGTCTCCACCACACACGTGTCTCCACCACACACGTGTCTCCAGGGTGTAGTCTCCACCACACACGTGTCTCCAGGGTGTAGTCTCCACCACACACGTGTCTCCAGGGTGTAGTCTCCACCACACACGTGTCTCCAGGGTGTAGTCTCTACCACACACGTGTCTCCAGGGTGTAGTCTCTACCACACACGTGTCTCTAGGGTGTAGTTTCTACCACACACGTGTCTCCAGGGTGTAGTCTCCACCACACATGTGTCTCCAGGGTGTAGTCTCCACCACACACGTGTCTCCAGGGTGTAGTCTCCACCACACACGTGTCTCCAGGGTGTAGTCTCCACCACACACGTGTCTCCAGGGTGTAGTCTCCACCACACACGTGTCTCCAGGGTGTAGTCTCCACCACACACGTGTCTCCAGGGTGTAGTCTCCACCACACACGTGTCTCCAGGGTGTAGTCTCCACCACACACGTGTCTCCAGGGTGTAGTTTCTACCACACACGTGTCTCCAGGGTGTAGTCTCCACCACACACGTGTCTCCAGGGTGTAGTCTCCACCACACACGTGTCTCCAGGGTGTAGTCTCCACCACACACGTGTCTCTAGGGTGTAGTCTCCACCACACACGTGTCTCCACCACACACGTGTCTCCAGGGTGTAGTCTCCACCACACACGTGTCTCCACCACACACGTGTCTCCAGGGTGTAGTCTCCACCACACACGTGTCTCCAGGGTGTAGTCTCCACCACACACGTGTCTCTAGGGTGTAGTCTCCACCACACACGTGTCTCTAGGGTGTAGTCTCTACCACACACGTGTCTCCAGGGTGTAGTCTCCACCACACACGTGTCTCCACCACACACGTGTCTCCAGGATGTAGTCTCCACCACACACGTGTCTCCAGGGTGTAGTCTCCACCACACACGTGTCTCCAGGGTGTAGTCTCCACCACACACGTGTCTCCAGGGTGTAGTCTCCACCACACACGTGTCTCCAGGATGTAGTCTCCACCACACACGTGTCTCCAGGGTGTAGTCTCCACCACACACGTGTCTCTAGGGTGTTGTCTCCACCACACACGTGTCTCCACCATACACGTGTCTCCAGGGTGTAGTCTCCACCACACACGTGTCTCCAGGGTGTAGTCTCCACCACACACGTGTCTCCAGGGTGTTGTCTCCACCACACACGTGTCTCTAGGGTGTAGTCTCCACCACACACGTGTCTCCAGGGTGTAGTCTCCACCACACACGTGTCTCCACCACACACGTGTCTCCAGGGTGTAGTCTCCACCACACACGTGTCTCCAGGGTGTAGTCTCCACCACACACGTGTCTCTAGGGTGTAGTCTCCACCACACACGTGTCTCTAGGGTGTAGTCTCTACCACACACGTGTCTCCAGGGTGTAGTCTCCACCACACACGTGTCTCCACCACACACGTGTCTCCAGGATGTAGTCTCCACCACACACGTGTCTCCAGGGTGTAGTCTCCACCACACACGTGTCTCCAGGGTGTAGTCTCCACCACACACGTGTCTCCAGGGTGTAGTCTCCACCACACACGTGTCTCCAGGATGTAGTCTCCACCACACACGTGTCTCCAGGGTGTAGTCTCCACCACACACGTTTCTCCAGGGTGTAGTCTCCACCACACATGTGTCTCCAGGGTGTAGTCTCCACCACACACGTGTCTCTAGGGTGTAGTCTCCACCACACACGTGTCTCCACCACACACGTGTCTCCAGGGTGTAGTCTCCACCACACACGTGTCTCCACCACACACGTGTCTCCAGGGTGTAGTCTCCACCACACACGTGTCTCCAGGGTGTAGTCTCCAGTAGTAGGGTGTACGACTCACAGACGAATTTTTTTTTTTTTGGGAGAAAATTCGTTTGTGAGTCGTGGGGGTTTCAGGTGAATTTGGAAATTCCCCTGTGAGTCGTACGACTCACAGACGAATTTTTGTTTTCTTGGAAATTCGTGTGTATCGCTTGGGGGTTTTCAGGTAAATTTTGTCAGTCACAGATTTTAGAAGTAAGGATTTCTTACGAGAAAAATAATTTCCGAGACTTAGAAGTTTGTTAAGGCCTTATGGGACAAATTCAAGTAACGTATGTAGCGCTTTAGGGTTTCCAGGAGAACTCTACGGACATGTTTTACATGTTTTCAACTTACAAAATCGTCTATGTAAGCCTTAGTTATTCATATAAATTTAGAAAATCACCTGTGCGGGCCAGGGGTTTCAAGTCTCGTACCTCACACCCCCCTCCCTCCCTCCCCCCTTACCTCGCAATCTGTCGCGTCACCTTTATTTACTTTACGCCCGGACAGCCAGACCTCTTATCTTATCTTCTCCATAATAATATCTCAACCGTCCCTCCTCTCTCTCTCTCTCCTTTCATTCAGTTCAGTTCAACTATTTTCCAACATCGTATGTTTACTCCTTTTCATTAAGCAAGTCAGTTTTACACAAATAAATCATGTTAGTAAGCATGTTCTAGCTCACGTTCCCCCACCTTAGTCCCCTGTCGTATAATGAATACTATCATTCCAATCCCTCTAAAATTTAAAAATAATCATATTTCAAACGTAGTTCAATACAGTAATTTAGTTACCAAGCTCCAGCGCTTGTCCTCCGCCTTAGCTCTCTCTCGTATCTTCGTTAGTATCAGTCCAATTTCCCTGAAATTTTTACCCTCTGTATTTCAGGCACCGTAAATAAGATCAAAACAGTTACCAAGCTCCAGTGCTTGTCCTCCGCCTTAGCTCTCTCTCGTATCTTCGTTAGTATCAGTCCAATTTCCCTGAAATTTCTACCCTCTGTATTTCAGGCACCGTAAATAAGATCAAAACAGTTACCAAGCTCCAGTGCTTGTCCTCCGCCTTAGCTCTCTCTCGTATCTTCGTTAGTATCAGTCCAATTTCCCTGAAATTTCTACCCTCTGTATTTCAGGCACCGTAAATAAGATCAAAACAGTTACCAAGCTCCAGCGCTTGTCCTCCGCCTTAGTTCTCTTTCGTATCTTTGTAAATAAACCATCAATTTCCCTTAAATTTTTACCCTCTGTATTTCAGACACCGTAAATAAAATCAAGTCAGGTATCAAGCTCCAGCTCTCGTCCCCGCCTTAATTCTCTTTCGTATCTTTGTAAATAACCCATCAATTTCCCTAAAATTAAAAGCAGACATACTTCAAAGTTAGTAAATAAGATCAAGTCAGTTACTGAGCTCCAGCTCTCGTCCCCCACCCTCTTCCACCCTCAAGTCTTTGTAAATAAACCATCAATTTCCCTAAAATTAAAAGCAGACATACTTCAAAGTTAGTAAATAAGATCAAGTCAGTTACTGAGCTCCAGCTCTCGTCCCCCACCCTCTTCCACCCTCAAGTCTTTGTAAATAAACCATCAATTTCCCCGAAATTTTTTACCCTCTGTATTTCAGACATAGTAAATATGAAGTAAACAATTATAAAACTCTAGCTCTTGTCCTCTGTCCAAGCTCACTTTTGTAAATTCATTACTCTCAGTCCAAATCACCCAACTACATTTTCAGACATAGTAAATAAAAACCAGTTCAGTTATCAAGTTTCAACTCTTGTGCCCCAGCTTAGTTCATTTTGTACAAGTTCTTTATTTCCAACTATATCACATGAGATTTAAGATCACCTTATTTTCTAACGTAGTAAAATTAATCAGGGCATTAACCAAGCTCCATTCCCTCAGCCTTAGATCATCAGACATAAATATTTTCGATCAAGTCCCTCTCCAGCTTAACTCTTACCCTTTCCCTCCCTTACCTTCTCATCCCCAACTTATCCAAACCTTCAATAATCGTACTGTATTTGCATATTTTCTCTATATTCACTGTGTTCTTCGTATTCTCATCCGTGTTCACTCCATGTTCTTCAAATGTTCACAGTCCCATTCAGTTCATATTTTCACAAGTATCTCCATTTTTTATGTAATCTTTCTCTTAGTCTCATTATGTTCTCTACAAATTCTAGTCATATTTTCTATGTTTTCATATTCATCACATGTTCTCTTTACAACTTTTATACTCAATATTCATGCTAACTTCCATATTTTGTGTTCTTTGTCAATATTCATGTTCCTCTACAAGTTCATGTTCCTCACAAGATCACTTCGTTTTTTCACCTTCACTTACATGTTTTCTACATTCTTTGTCATATTCTCCATGTTCTTCACAAGTCCATTGTTCATTCTTTGTAATCCCTATTCTCCTTATCATGTTTTCATGTTCTCTGTAAGTTCATATTCCCAGCATGTTCACTATATTCATCAACTTTTCTTACATATGTTCTTTGCCATGTTTCCCCCATATGTTCTCTGGGTTTTCCCCTTACATGTTATTTAACGTTCCTTAACTAAAAAAATCTTTCGCCAATCAACTAAAACATAGTCACTTTCTTCATTTCTCAACTAAACTTATTATCCAGTCAACTAAAAATAGTCAGAAATAGCCTCGTTCAACACTGTTCTTAACTAAAACAACCTTTCTCTTAGCTAAAAATTGTCAAAGGAAACTTTTTCAGCACTTTCTTAACAGGCGCTATGTTTCATCAAGAAAAATTGTCAAAGGAAACTTTCCAAAACTGTTCATAACTAGCTTTTATCCATCGTCAATCAACTAAAAATAATAACTTTCATCATTTCTTAACTAAACATATTCCCCATTCATCAGAAAATAACCGTGTTCTTCATGTTTCATTGTCATTTCTTAACTAAAATTATCTGCCAATCATCAGAAAAAGTCATGTTCATCATGTTTAAGCTTTTGCTCAACTAAAAGTATTCATCGGTCAACTAAAAATAGTTACTTCATCATGTTTCCTTGTCATTTCTTAACTGAAATATCACTTCTCTCATCTGAAAATAGTCAGGATTAGCCTCATTCAACACCGTTCTTAACTAAAACAGCCTTTCGCTTAGCTAAAAATTGTCAAAGGATTCTTTTCAGCACTGTTCATAACTAACTTTATCCATCGTCAAGTAAGAAAATATAGTCAAAGATATCTATCATCGTCGTTCTTAACTGACATTTATACTTTGTGGAGCACTAAAATAGTCAAATGTAACTTTTTCAACACTTTCGTAACTAAAATTATATGTCGCTAAGTAAGAAAAATAGTCAAAGGTGCTCTCCGTTACACCAAAATTACTCTTCGAGAAATCAAAGACACTCTTCAATACATCAAGGACTTACTCAAAGACACCAAAGTTACACTCTAAGACATCCTTCGAGACATCAAAGACTTCCTTAAGACTTCAATGGGACTCTTCCATTCATCAAAGACATTCTCTAAGCCCTCAAAGTTATTCTCAGCACAATCAAAAGTTATTCCAAGACAACAAAAGTTATTCTCAGAACAATCAAAAGTTATTCCAAGACAACAAAAGTAATTCTCAGAGCTATCAAAATTATTCTCGGAGTCATCAAAAGGTATTCTCTAACTCACTTTTGGTCATTAAAGTTAATTTCTATGTTATAAAAGTTTGTCTCAGAGACATCTAAAGTTAATCTTAGAGTTATCAAATGTAATCTCTAACTCTCTTTTGTTCATCAAAGTTGATCTCAGAGTTAACAAAGGTAATCTCTAACTCACTCTCGTTCATCAAAGTTGTTTCAAAGACATCAAAGTTATTCAAAGAGCTAACAAAAGTTATTCTCAGAGTCACCTTCGTTCTTCAGAGAAACTTTCCAAAACATCTTTATTCATCAAAGTTATTCTCAGAGGCATAAAAGTCATTCTCAGAGCTATCAAACTTGTTCTCAAAGTCATCAAACTTATTCATCAAAGTTATTCTCAGAGGCATAAAAGTCATTCTCAGAGCTATCAAACTTGTTCTCAAAGTCATCAAACTTATTCACAGAGTCATCAAAGTTAATCTAAGACATCATTTTTCATCAAAGATATTCTCTCTAAACCATCAATGTTCTTCTCTAAGACATAAAAGTTATTCTCAGAGTCACCTTCGTTCGTCAGAGAAACTTTCAAAACATCTTTGTTCATCAAACTTGTTTTCAAAGTCATCAAAAGTTAATCTAAGACATCTTCTTTCATCAAAGTTATTTTCAGAGACATCTAAAGTTATTCTCAGAGCTATCAAACTTGTTCTCAGAGTCATCAAATGTTATTCTCGAAGTCATCAAAGTTATTTTCAGAGACATCTAAAGTTAATTTCTATGTTATAAAGTTATTCTCAGAGACATCTAAAGTTAATCTTGGTCATCAAAGTTGTTCTCTAAACATCAATGTTGTTCTCCAAGACATCAAAGATGTTCTCAAAATCATAAAAGTTATTCCCAGAGCTATCAAAGTTAATCTCAGAGTTATCCAAAGATATTCTCATGTCCACAAAAGTTATTCCAAGAGACGTCAAAGTTGTTTCAAAGACATCAAAGTTAATCTCAGAGTTATCCAAAGACATTCTCAGAGACATCTAAAGTTATTCTCTAAGACATCAAAGTTGTTCTAAGAGTTATCAAAAGTTATTCTCAGTCATGATATGTTATTCTCTAACTCACTTCCAATCATCAAAGACATTCTCTAAGTCCTGAAAGTTATTCTCTAAGACAACAAAGTCTTTCTCAGAGCTACCAAAGATGTTCTCTAAATCATAAAAGTTAATCTTAACTCACCTTCGTTCATTAGAGAAACTTTCCAATCCATATTCGTTGACCAGAGTTATTCTCAGAGTCATCAAAGCGATCTCTAATTCATCTTCGTTCTCCAAAGTTGTTCTCTAAGACACCTTCATTCATCAAAGAAACTCTCCTTCTTCCATCATGTTATTCTTTAAGACATCTTCAGTCATAAAATTTTCTCTCCAAAATGTAACTAGTTCAGCTTTTCATACCAAACCTGCATTTCTGTTAAAACATATTTTCTTAGTTGCTTTACCCTAAAACTGTTCTCTGAACTACACTGTTCAAACCTACGTAACCTATCCTCTCCACCCAATGTTACTTAGTTAACGTAACGTTCCTAAACCTAGCTTTACCTATCCTAACATACCTTACCTTCCCTATCTTACCTAACTTTACCTATCCTAACATAACTTACCTTACCTTCCCTAACTTAACCTAACTTTACCTATCCTAACTTAACTTGCCTTTCATAACCTAACTTTACCTATCCTAACATAACTTACCTTACCTTCCCTATCTTACCTAACTTTACCTATCCTAACATAACTTACCTTACCTTCCCTAACTTAACCTAACTTTACCTATCCTAACTTAACTTACCTAACTTACCTTTCATAACCTAACTTTACCTTACCTTCCCTATCTTACCTAACTTTACCTATCCTATCCTAACCTAACTTGTCTTACCTAACTTAATCTTACTTTCCCAAACTGATGTATCCTAACTTATCTAGTCCAACCAGACATGATCTAACTTAAGTATTCCTTCTTGTCTTTGTGTTTCGTCAATCATTGTCTCATATTCATTTACTCATTTCATTAGTTAATTTCTCAAATGGTCACTTATGCATTTCAAGTGCTATTTGTTAGAGATTGGATATTTAAGCATTTCAAAGAATTTTTGTTATATATGGGCATTTACTCATTTCAAGGGATAATTTCTCAAATGGACGTTTTTGCATTTCAAGTGTTATTTGTTTAAGATTGGGTATTTAACCATTTCAAAGAATTTTTGTTATATATGGGCATTTACTCATTTCAAGGGATAATTTCTCAAATGGACGTTTTTGCATTTCAAGTGTTATTTGTTTAAGATTGGGTATTTAACCATTTCAAAGAATTTTTGTTATATATGGGCATTTACTCATTTCAAGGGATAATTTCTCAAATGGACGTTTTTGCATTTCAAGTGTTATTTGTTTAAGACTGGGTATTTAACCATTTCAAAGGATTTTTGTTATATATGGGAACTTACTCGTTTCAAGGGCTAATTTCTCAAATGGTCATTTTTGCAGATCAAGGGTTATTTGTTAAAGTTCATCAAGTTGCCCATAAGTTGTATTAGTAGGTTCTATCTTATGTTCTTATTCCCCCACCCCTTAACCTAACCTCTTGTAATCTTAGTATATTTAGTAGGTTCTATCTTATGTTCTTATTCCCCGACCCCTTAACCTAACCTCTTGTAATCTTAGTATATTTAGTAGGTTCTATCTTATGTTCTTATTCCCCGACCCCTTAACCTAACCTCTTGTAATCTTAGTGTATTTAGTAGGTTCTATCTTATGTTCTTATTCCCCAACCCTTTAACCTAACCTTTCAGATGTAGTTTATGGTGTGTTTTTTCATACCTTCTTTCCTTCTTTACTTTGTTTTCACATATAAGTTCATTCTTTATCATAGTAATAATAAAAATTACAATAGTAAAGAATCAGATCTACTAAGACTTGAAATTGAGAAACAAGAGCTTAAGGGAGTGAGAGCATGAAAGAAGAGCAAGGAGTAAGAGAGAGGGGGCGGAAGAAAATGGGACCAAAGAAGAGAGAATGAGAGAGAGAGTGTGGGCATGGGAGCACTAAGACTTGAATTGAGAAAAAGAAAAACTAAGTGAATGAGAGTGAGGGTGTGAGAATGGGAGCAATAAGACTTGAATTTGAGAAACAAGAGAGCATTTGAGCAAATGAGGGAGAGAGAGGGTGTGAGAATGGGAGCAATAAGACTTGAATTTGAGAAACAAGAGAGCATTTGAGCAAATGAGGGAGAGAGAGGGGGAGGAAGAGAGAGAATAAAGGAGAGAGATAGAAAAGGAGGGTTAGAAGGAGTAGGAGAATCAAAGTAAAGAAGGAAAGAAGGTTTGGGTAAAAATATATAAAAAGGAGAAACAAAACTACATCTGAAAGGTTAGGAAAAGGATAATATATTCAACAAATACGTCAAAAACACCATAAACTACATCTGAAAGGTTAGGTTAAAGGGTTGGGGAATAAGAACATAAGATAGAACCTACTAAATACACTAAGATTACAAGAGGTTAGGTTAAGGGGTCGGGGAATAAGAACATAAGATAGAACCTACTAAATATACTAAGATTACAAGAGGTTAGGTTAAGGGGTGGGGGAATAAGAACATAAGATAGAACCTACTAATACAACTTATGGGCAACTTGATGAACTTTAACAAATAACCCTTGATCTGCAAAAATGACCATTTGAGAAATTAGCCCTTGAAACGAGTAAGTTCCCATATATAACAAAAAAAAATCCTTTGAAATGGTTAAATACCCAGTCTTAAACAAATAACACTTGAAATGCAAAAACGTCCATTTGAGAAATTATCCCTTGAAATGAGTAAATGCCCATATATAACAAAAATTCTTTGAAATGGTTAAATACCCAATCTTAAACAAATAACACTTGAAATGCAAAAACGTCCATTTGAGAAATTATCCCTTGAAATGAGTAAATGCCCATATATAACAAAAATTCTTTGAAATGGTTAAATACCCAATCTTAAACAAATAACACTTGAAATGCAAAAACGTCCATTTGAGAAATTATCCCTTGAAATGAGTAAATGCCCATATATAACAAAAATTCTTTGAAATGCTTAAATATCCAATCTCTAACAAATAGCACTTGAAATGCATAAGTGACCATTTGAGAAATTAACTAATGAAATGAGTAAATGAATATGAGACAATGATTGACGAAACACAAAGACAAGAAGGAATACTTAAGTTAGATCATGTCTGGTTGGACTAGATAAGTTAGGATACATCAGTTTGGGAAAGTAAGATTAAGTTAGGTAAGACAAGTTAGGTTAGGATAGGATAGGTAAAGTTAGGTAAGATAGGGAAGGTAAGGTAAAGTTAGGTTATGAAAGGTAAGTTAGGTAAGTTAAGTTAGGATAGGTAAAGTTAGGTTAAGTTAGGGAAGGTAAGGTAAGTTATGTTAGGATAGGTAAAGTTAGGTAAGATAGGGAAGGTAAGGTAAGTTATGTTAGGATAGGTAAAGTTAGGTTATGAAAGGCAAGTTAAGTTAGGATAGGTAAAGTTAGGTTAAGTTAGGGAAGGTAAGGTAAGTTATGTTAGGATAGGTAAAGTTAGGTAAGATAGGGAAGGTAAGGTATGTTAGGATAGGTAAAGCTAGGTTTAGGAACGTTACGTTAACTAAGTAACATTGGGTGGAGAGGATAGGTTACGTAGGTTTGAACAGTGTAGTTCAGAGAACAGTTTTAGGGTAAAGCAACTAAGAAAATATGTTTTAACAGAAATGCAGGTTTGGTATGAAAAGCTGAACTAGTTACATTTTGGAGAGAAAATTTTATGACTGAAGATGTCTTAAAGAATAACATGATGGAAGAAGGAGAGTTTCTTTGATGAATGAAGGTGTCTTAGAGAACAACTTTGGAGAACAAAGATGTTTTGAAAGTTTCTCTGACGAACGAAGGTGACTCTGAGAATAACTTTTATGTCTTAGAGAAGAACATTGATGGTTTAGAGAGAATATCTTTGATGAAAAATGATGTCTTAGATTAACTTTGATGACTCTGTGAATAAGTTTGATGACTTTGAGAACAAGTTTGATAGCTCTGAGAATGACTTTTATGCCTCTGAGAATAACTTTGATGAATAAGTTTGATGACTTTGAGAACAAGTTTGATAGCTCTGAGAATGACTTTTATGCCTCTGAGAATAACTTTGATGAATAAAGATGTTTTGGAAAGTTTCTCTGAAGAACGAAGGTGACTCTGAGAATAACTTTTGTTAGCTCTTTGAATAACTTTGATGTCTTTGAAACAACTTTGATGAACGAGAGTGAGTTAGAGATTACCTTTGTTAACTCTGAGATCAACTTTGATGAACAAAAGAGAGTTAGAGATTACATTTGATAACTCTAAGATTAACTTTAGATGTCTCTGAGACAAACTTTTATAACATAGAAATTAACTTTAATGACCAAAAGTGAGTTAGAGAATACCTTTTGATGACTCCGAGAATAATTTTGATAGCTCTGAGAATGACTTTTGTTGTCTTGGAATAACTTTTGATTGTTCTGAGAATAACTTTTGTTGTCTTGGAATAACTTTTGATTGTGCTGAGAATAACTTTGAGGGCTTAGAGAATGTCTTTGATGAATGGAAGAGTCCCATTGAAGTCTTAAGGAAGTCTTTGATGTCTCGAAGGATGTCTTAGAGTGTAACTTTGGTGTCTTTGAGTAAGTCCTTGATGTATTGAAGAGTGTCTTTGATTTCTCGAAGAGTAATTTTGGTGTAACGGAGAGCACCTTTGACTATTTTTCTTACTTAGCGACATATAATTTTAGTTACGAAAGTGTTGAAAAAGTTACATTTGACTATTTTAGTGCTCCACAAAGTATAAATGTCAGTTAAGAACGACGATGATAGATATCTTTGACTATATTTTCTTACTTGACGATGGATAAAGTTAGTTATGAACAGTGCTGAAAAGAATCCTTTGACAATTTTTAGCTAAGCGAAAGGCTGTTTTAGTTAAGAACGGTGTTGAATGAGGCTAATCCTGACTATTTTCAGATGAGAGAAGTGATATTTCAGTTAAGAAATGACAAGGAAACATGATGAAGTAACTATTTTTAGTTGACCGATGAATACTTTTAGTTGAGCAAAAGCTTAAACATGATGAACATGACTTTTTCTGATGATTGGCAGATAATTTTAGTTAAGAAATGACAATGAAACATGAAGAACACGGTTATTTTCTGATGAATGGGGAATATGTTTAGTTAAGAAATGATGAAAGTTATTATTTTTAGTTGATTGACGATGGATAAAAGCTAGTTATGAACAGTTTTGGAAAGTTTCCTTTGACAATTTTTCTTGATGAAACATAGCGCCTGTTAAGAAAGTGCTGAAAAAGTTTCCTTTGACAATTTTTAGCTAAGAGAAAGGTTGTTTTAGTTAAGAACAGTGTTGAACGAGGCTATTTCTGACTATTTTTAGTTGACTGGATAATAAGTTTAGTTGAGAAATGAAGAAAGTGACTATGTTTTAGTTGATTGGCGAAAGATTTTTTTAGTTAAGGAACGTTAAATAACATGTAAGGGGAAAACCCAGAGAACATATGGGGGAAACATGGCAAAGAACATATGTAAGAAAAGTTGATGAATATAGTGAACATGCTGGGAATATGAACTTACAGAGAACATGAAAACATGATAAGGAGAATAGGGATTACAAAGAATGAACAATGGACTTGTGAAGAACATGGAGAATATGACAAAGAATGTAGAAAACATGTAAGTGAAGGTGAAAAAACGAAGTGATCTTGTGAGGAACATGAACTTGTAGAGGAACATGAATATTGACAAAGAACACAAAATATGGAAGTTAGCATGAATATTGAGTATAAAAGTTGTAAAGAGAACATGTGATGAATATGAAAACATAGAAAATATGACTAGAATTTGTAGAGAACATAATGAGACTAAGAGAAAGATTACATAAAAAATGGAGATACTTGTGAAAATATGAACTGAATGGGACTGTGAACATTTGAAGAACATGGAGTGAACACGGATGAGAATACGAAGAACACAGTGAATATAGAGAAAATATGCAAATACAGTACGATTATTGAAGGTTTGGATAAGTTGGGGATGAGAAGGTAAGGGAGGGAAAGGGTAAGAGTTAAGCTGGAGAGGGACTTGATCGAAAATATTTATGTCTGATGATCTAAGGCTGAGGGAATGGAGCTTGGTTAATGCCCTGATTAATTTTACTACGTTAGAAAATAAGGTGATCTTAAATCTCATGTGATATAGTTGGAAATAAAGAACTTGTACAAAATGAACTAAGCTGGGGCACAAGAGTTGAAACTTGATAACTGAACTGGTTTTTATTTACTATGTCTGAAAATGTAGTTGGGTGATTTGGACTGAGAGTAATGAATTTACAAAAGTGAGCTTGGACAGAGGACAAGAGCTAGAGTTTTATAATTGTTTACTTCATATTTACTATGTCTGAAATACAGAGGGTAAAAAATTTCGGGGAAATTGATGGTTTATTTACAAAGACTTGAGGGTGGAAGAGGGTGGGGGACGAGAGCTGGAGCTCAGTAACTGACTTGATCTTATTTACTAACTTTGAAGTATGTCTGCTTTTAATTTTAGGGAAATTGATGGTTTATTTACAAAGACTTGAGGGTGGAAGAGGGTGGGGGACGAGAGCTGGAGCTCAGTAACTGACTTGATCTTATTTACTAACTTTGAAGTATGTCTGCTTTTAATTTTAGGGAAATTGATGGTTTATTTACAAAGACTTGAGGGTGGAAGAGGGTGGGGGACGAGAGCTGGAGCTCAGTAACTGACTTGATCTTATTTACTAACTTTGAAGTATGTCTGCTTTTAATTTTAGGGAAATTGATGGGTTATTTACAAAGATACGAAAGAGAATTAAGGCGGGGACGAGAGCTGGAGCTTGATACCTGACTTGATTTTATTTACGGTGTCTGAAATACAGAGGGTAAAAATTTAAGGGAAATTGATGGTTTATTTACAAAGATACGAAAGAGAACTAAGGCGGAGGACAAGCGCTGGAGCTTGGTAACTGTTTTGATCTTATTTACGGTGCCTGAAATACAGAGGGTAGAAATTTCAGGGAAATTGGACTGATACTAACGAAGATACGAGAGAGAGCTAAGGCGGAGGACAAGCACTGGAGCTTGGTAACTGTTTTGATCTTATTTACGGTGCCTGAAATACAGAGGGTAGAAATTTCAGGGAAATTGGACTGATACTAACGAAGATACGAGAGAGAGCTAAGGCGGAGGACAAGCACTGGAGCTTGGTAACTGTTTTGATCTTATTTACGGTGCCTGAAATACAGAGGGTAAAAATTTCAGGGAAATTGGACTGATACTAACGAAGATACGAGAGAGAGCTAAGGCGGAGGACAAGCGCTGGAGCTTGGTAACTAAATTACTGTATTGAACTACGTTTGAAATATGATTATTTTTAAATTTTAGAGGGATTGGAATGATAGTATTCATTATACGACAGGGGACTAAGGTGGGGGAACGTGAGCTAGAACATGCTTACTAACATGATTTATTTGTGTAAAACTGACTTGCTTAATGAAAAGGAGTAAACATACGATGTTGGAAAATAGTTGAACTGAACTGAATGAAAGGAGAGAGAGAGAGAGGAGGGACGGTTGAGATATTATTATGGAGAAGATAAGATAAGAGGTCTGGCTGTCCGGGCGTAAAGTAAATAAAGGTGACGCGACAGATTGCGAGGTAAGGGGGGAGGGAGGGAGGGGGGTGTGAGGTACGAGACTTGAAACCCCTGGCCCGCACAGGTGATTTTCTAAATTTATATGAATAACTAAGGCTTACATAGACGATTTTGTAAGTTGAAAACATGTAAAACATGTCCGTAGAGTTCTCCTGGAAACCCTAAAGCGCTACATACGTTACTTGAATTTGTCCCATAAGGCCTTAACAAACTTCTAAGTCTCGGAAATTATTTTTCTCGTAAGAAATCCTTACTTCTAAAATCTGTGACTGACAAAATTTACCTGAAAACCCCCAAGCGATACACACGAATTTCCAAGAAAACAAAAATTCGTCTGTGAGTCGTACGACTCACAGGGGAATTTCCAAATTCACCTGAAACCCCCACGACTCACAAACGAATTTTCTCCCAAAAAAAAAAAATTCGTCTGTGAGTCGTACACCCTACTACTGTCTCCACCACACACGTGTCTCCAGGGTGTAGTCTCCACCACACACGTGTCTCCAGGGTGTAGTCTCCACCACACACGTGTCTCCAGGGTGTAGTCTCCACCACACACGTGTCTCCAGGGTGTAGTCTCCACCACACACGTGTCTCCAGGGTGTAGTCTCCACCACACACGTGTCTCCAGGGTGTAGTCTCCACCACACATGTGTCTCCAGGGTGTAGTCTCCACCACACACGTGTCTCCAGGGTGTAGTCTCCACCACACGTGTCTCCAGGGTGTAGTCTACACCACACACGTGTCTCCAGGGTGTAGTCTACACCACACACGTGTCTCCAGGGTGTAGTCTCCACCACACACGTGTCTCCACCACACACGTGTCTCCAGGGTGTAGTCTCCACCACACACGTGTCTCCAGGGTGTAGTCTCCACCACACACGTGTCTCCAGGGTGTAGTCTCCACCACACACGTGTCTCCAGGGTGTAGTCTCCACCACACACGTGTCTCCAGGGTGTAGTCTCCACCACACACGTGTCTCCAGGGTGTAGTCTCCACCACACACGTGTCTCCAGCCAACACGTCTTCTCAAATAACACATCACATTTTGATGTGATTTGGTCCCCAAGGGCCAAAAACTGATGCACTAATTATCATAGCGGCTCACAACACTTCCGTTTTGCGAGCTGCCGGAAAGATCATTCCGACAGGAGTGGACCTCACCGGCCAAAAGGAGGACCACACTCCCATTCGTGGGTCCTCAGTTAGATTTGGCTCGAGCAATTTAGTACATAAATTTAGTTGTGCAGGTTTGAGTAGACAGGCTGCGCCAACGGCTGCTCAGCTGCTGCTCCAGCGCCAGTCTTTTATGCTAGCACCAGTCTTATATGCTAGCACCAGTCTTATATGCTAGCACCAGTCTTATATGTGAAAATGAAACATGTGTCCTGTTCCGTCACGTGGGTGGTGCTGAGGTCTGCCATGCCAGTGTGAGTTCCGCGCCTATTGCCACATGGCAGACGAGCGTGTGCCAGACTGTTCCGGCAATCATCAGAGCTGATATATGAGTTATAGGATAAGTGTTGATAAGGGCATGACAACTGTAAGTGTTGTTTCTCTCTATGTGCCGATCTCGGTGATCTATCCGGTATTCTCGCCTACTCAATCAACCCTTAGACTGGTGAAGGTTGTGGCAAGACTGACCACCCGGAGGTGAATACATGACTTACCTGTGTGGTAGCGCGGTGGTGCGCCTGTTGAGAGTCGCTCACACGAATTGTGGGTGTGGTTATAACCTCCTTCACCCCCCCCCCCGTCTCTATTTAGGTGTTGCATTCGACTATTGTTGTCTGTTTATTTGTGATTTATTTCATATGATATTTTGATTACCTGAGCATCCTGACAGCTGGGTGGACAGCGCTTCGGTTTCGTAATCCTGAGGTCCCGGGTTCGATTCCCGGTGTAGGCGGAAACAAATAGGCAAAATGTTTCTTTCTCCCCTGATGCCCCTGTTACCTAGCAGGAAATAGGTACATGGAAGTTAGACAGCTGCTACGAACTGCTTCCTGGAGGGTGTGTAACAAAAAGAAGGCCTAGTCGAGGACCGGACCGCGGGGACGCTAAGCCCCGAAGTCATATCAAGATAACCTCAAGATAACCAAGAAGATTCTATTGAGCTCCTCTGCCTCACTTGCATGCCGACAGTTGCTGGAAAGTAGAATTGACTATTAGATGTCATGACAGTGTTAGGGGAAAGCTTTGTTCTTGAAGGGACCGCTAATCAGTCGGTAAGAGGTTCCATGTGTTGTGATGCCATATTAGCTTTACCGCCACCAGTCTTGAGTAATCAAGATCCCGGTGTATTAGCGAGTAATGTCTTGAAACTTATCTTAATTGTTACACTCGTGTGTCCGTGAAACCACCGCCAAGTACAGCAACTTGTTCCCCAAGCACTATAATATGCCTGATGTCTTCAACACCTGTACATGTCTGTAGGTCACAAACTAAATATATTGTGATGAGCACCTGAGAAAAGTCCTTTAAGAGTGCTTTACTTCCATTAAGTAATTCTCAAGACCAAAGTGAATCTGGAGACGGTGAACACCTGGCTGAGGAGGACCTCCCAGCGAGGAGGACCTCCCCGCGAGGAGGACCTCCCCGCGAGGAGGACCTCCCAGCGAGGAGGACCTCCCCGCGAGGAGGACCTCCCAGCGAGGAGGACCTCCCCGCGAGGAGGACCTCCCAGCGAGGAGGACCTCTCAGCGAGGAGGACCTCCCCGCGAGGAGGACCTCCCAGCGAGGAGGACCTCCCAGCGAGGAGGACCTCCCAGCGAGGAGGCTCACTCGGCTAGTGTAACCTGGCCTTGTACTCGTTGCTCTCGTAGCTACTAGATTCTGCCAACTTTTAGTGAGCCTCTACAATATGCAAGTTGGTGTCACGGCACGTAATTGCCACCAGGAAAAGAAGTATCCCACATTATTATTCCTCGCCACTGTGGTATTCAATAATATCAGTATACCTTTACATTTTGGTATTGCTCACTGTCATTGTACCTAATGAATATGATATTCCATAATATCATTAGACCTCACAATTATGCTTTCTCTCGTTGCCATTATACCTCCTCCATTGTGATATTTCAGTGTCGTTCCTGTATTTTAAAACTCGCTATAGAGAGGGGGGGGGGGAACCTGCTTCATGGGTAACAGCTTCTCCTCCATATCGACCTACACAGGCTTTGCGCCCTGGACAAGACACACCAGCCTCGATGCACCCAGAACGCAACTCCATAGTCTCCCAAGACTACAGGATGCCTACTACTACTACTACTACTACTACTACTACTACTACTACTACTACTACTACTACTACTACTACTACTACTACTATTACTTGCTCCTTGTCCTCACCGATTTTCTTCCTCAGAACTTGTATTGATCTCTGGTAGTGTCCATCTTGCATCTTGACCGCCATCATTATCTTCATCATTATCTCTTTGGGTTATGTTTCAGGTCACGCCTTCACCAACACCATCTCTCTAGTGTGTCCAGCCCGACAGCTCATAGCTGAGTGGACAGAGCCTCAGATTCGTAGTCTTTAGGTTACGGGTTCGATCCACGGTGGAGACGGAAATATATGGGCAGTGTTTCTGTCACCCTGATGCTCCTGTTACCTGGCAGTAAATTGGTACCTGGGAGCTAGGCAGCTGCTTCCTGGGAGTGTGTAATAAAAAGGAGGCCTGGATGAGGACCGGGCCGCGGGGACGCTAAGCCCCGAAATCCTTTCAAGATAACCTCAAGAAGAAGATAGCCCGTCCCCAGGCCACCTTGACCACTAGGGTGCCCGTCCCCAGGCCACCTTGACCACTAGGGTGCCCGTCCCCAGGCCACCTTGACCACTAGGGTGCCCGTCTCCAGGCCACCTTGACCACTAGGGTGCCCGTCCCCAGGCCACCTTGACCACTAGGGTGCCCGTCCCCAGGCCACCTTGACCACTAGGGTGCCCGTCCCCAGGCCACCTTGACCACTAGGGTGCCCGTCCAGCCCGTCCACTGGCCAGCTTGACCACTAGGGTGCCCGTCCTCGGGGCCAGCTTGACTGCTAGGATGCCCGTCCTCGGGGCCAGCTTGACCGCTAGGGTGCCCGTCCTCGGGGCCAGCTTGACCACTAGGGTGCCCGTCCTCGGGGCCAGCTTGACCGCTAGGGTGCCCGTCCTCGGGGCCAGCTTGACCGCTAGGGTGCCCGTCCTCGGGGCCAGCTTGACCGCTAGGGTGCCCGTCCTCGGGGCCAGCTTGACCGCTAGGGTGCCCGTCCTCGGGGCCAGCTTGACCGCTAGGGTGCCCGTCCTCGGGGCCAGCTTGACCGCTAGGGTGCCCGTCCTCGGGGCCAGCTTGACCGCTAGGGTGCCCTCAACACCTGGGGTGTTACAGTTCAATAATAACAGTACATTCAGATGTTTGTATTGGCTCCGTGTCGTCCTCCATTACACTGGCCTCCACTACCTCCCCTCTCTGTCACACTGGCCTCCACTACCTCCCCTCTCTGTCACGCTGGCCTCCACTACCTCCCTTCTCTGTCACACTGGCCTCCACTACCTCCCCTCTCTGTCACACTGGCCTCCACTACCTCCCCTCTCTATCACACTGGCCTCCACTACCTCCCCTCTCTGTCACACTGGCCTCCACTACCTCCCCTCTCTGTCACACTGGCCCCTTGCTTTCTGCCTCTCCTTCATAGAAATCACACTTCTTCATTCTAATTTTCTTCTTCTCTCTCTCTCCGATTCATTCTGATCACCTCTTCTTCCTTCCTTCCTTCTTTCTCATACTTATCATCTCATATTTCTCATCTCCCTCATATTGATCATCCATGCTCTCATAATTTCCCTCATTTTGGTCTTCCTTCTGACTCCCTCTGCTGAACCGCCGCATCTTGCCTTCATCTTGAATAATAGTGACGGTGTCATGCCCCAGAGACAACTCTCTCAGCTATTATGGACGAATTCATAAGTTCGGGAACGCAGGGAAGGCAAAACTTCCTTCCAGTCCCGACTCAGTGCTGTTTTTGGAACAACTGCCCACAAATTCAGTGATAAAAAGTCCTTTTTCACGAAGGACAATAAAATCGCAGTGATGGGAGATTGCTTAAAGGGATCTTAAAAAGAGGTAAGAATGAGACACTAGATATAATGTTTGCCATAATAACCTAAGCAATGCAACTATTACTAACAACATATTGTGTATACTATTTCACACACTAAAAAATAGTTGTGTTAGGTTAGATTAACAAATGTTAATCTTCCCTAACATAATAACAGAGCTTGGAAGCATAGACTGAAGAGAGTAGAAGGTAAATGGAAATCTTTGGAGGAGGAGAGGATCAAGTAAACGTTCTGGGTGGCCCCCAAACCTACGCCTCATCCCATGGACCAAGATATGCTAAAGGTTATACAACCTGGGATGCTCCCGGATCCACTGGTGTCTGGAGTCACCGAGCTGGTACCAATCAAAGTGTTGCACATAACCATCATGCACCTTGGTGTAGGCACGGCGCGCGTCTGCTGGTTACTCACCACGCTCGTTCCAGCCCCGTCCTCTTCTAAACATTTTCTTACAGATACACTGTATCACATTATTGTGATATCATTGTGTATTGGAGAGTTGACCATGGCAGGTTAACAAGGGTGAACTAGTACTCTGGGCATGGATACATTCTATCTAAAGACAACTATAGTGATCGGAGGTCCAAAAGATCACTGAGAAAAAGAAAATTAAAAAAAAAGAGAAATTTGATAACAGTAAACTTTAAAGGAAGGTAAAACCCAGAAAAAAGTCCTAACATAACATATTTCTAATAATGAGGCTGACTTGTCTCTGCACACACACATATATGGCCACACACACATATATGGCCACACACATATATGGCCACACACATATATGGTCACACACATATATGGCCACACACACATATATGGCCACACACACATATATGGCCACACACATATATGGCCACACACATATATGGTCACACACATATATGGTCACACACATATATGGCCACACACATATATGGCCACACACATATATGGCCACACACATATATGGCCACACATATATATGGTCACACACACACACACATATGGTCACACACACATATGGCCACACACATAAATGGCTACACACATATTTGGTCACACACACACAAACATATGGTCACACACACACACACATATGGCCACACACACACACATATGGCCACACACATATATGGCCACACACACATATGGCCACACACACACACATATATGGCCACACACACACACACATATGGCCACACACACACATATATATGGCCACACACATATATGGCCACACACACATATGGCCACACACACACACATATATGGCCACACACATATATGGCCACACACACACACACATATATGGCCACACACACACATATATATGGCCGCACACATATATGGTCACACACACACACACATATATGGTCACACACACACACACATATGGCCACACACACACACATATATGGCCACACACATATATGACCACACACACACACACATATGGCCACACACACACACATATATGGCCACACACATATATGGCCACACACATATATGGCCACACACACACACATATGGCCACACACACACACATATGGCCACACACACACATATATGGTCACACACACACACATATGGCCACATACACACATATATGGCCACACACATATATGGCCACACACACACAGGGGCCTTGTAGCCTGGTGGATAGCGCGCAGGATTCCTAATTTTGTGGCGCAGGTTCGATTCCCGCACGAGGCAGAAACAAATGAGCAAATTTTCTTTCACCCTGAATGCCCCTAGCAGTAAATAGGTACCAGAGAGTTAATCAGCTGTCACGGGTTGCATCCTGGAGTGTGTGTGTGTGTGTGTGGAGTGTGGAAAAAAAAAGTAGTTAGTAAACAGTTGATTGACGGTTGAGAGGCGGGCCGAAAGAGCAAAGCTCAACCCCCGCAATACACAACTAGGTGAATACACACACATATATAGCTACACGGTGTTTTTCCTTCATAGCACACAACTTAAATCAACGGTTCCCAACCGGTGGGTCACAGAACCTAAATTCTGATTATTGGTATATTTGAATCATGGAGAATTACCAGACAATATTGTCAATCATTAAGTTGTTGCAGGGAAGGGTTGTCACACAGTCACATCTCCGGGGGTGTGACAGGTCTTGAGTATTAGACAATAAGGCAGCGAGTCAACAAAAATAATTGGTTGAAAGCATTGATGTAAATCATTGCCACATTCTCACTTCATTAGCGAGACTCCCGGACCACGACGTCCCCCCAGAACTCCCCAAGAAGCGTGACCTACGGTGCTCAACGCTTCTTCTGAACTAAGGGTATAAGGAATGATCGTGTGATGGTGATCCTACGATTGGTTAGTGGTGTGTGAAGGAATGGTTACCGTACAATGGGCTCGTGATATATGATAAAATAGTGATCATGAGATATGATGGTGTGATGTTATGCAGGATGGTGGATGGTGATGGTGTGATGTTATGCAGGATGGTGGATGGTGATGCGGACGCATAACCTAAACTAATATATTTAAGTCAGTAATTCATGTTCCTAATATAATATAATTATGTTAATTCAAATAAACAAACTGGATTTTTTTCGAAAACAATGAAAATCACTTTGCTTATTAAGCAAATCGAGCCTTGCATAGTAGGTTATGTAGTGCATTCTGGCTATTAGGTACGACAATATATATATGTATATATATGCAACAATTATCACAAAAACACTGATCCAAGTATGCAGAATAACCTCATGTGAAAAATAGAAAATGCTTAACGCGTTTTCGGCTAATTCGACTTCATCAGAGCAAAGTAGAATGATTGATTCTACTTTGCTCTGATGAAGGCGAATTAGCCGAAAACTCGTTAAGCATTTTCTATTTCACATGTGGTTATTCTGCATATATATATATATATATATATATATATATATATATATATATATATATATATATATATATATATATATATATATATATATATATATATATATTAGTATATTTTGGTAGCAGTCTTTCCTGTAGACATATATTATTAAATATGACCGAAAAAGTAAGATTAATAATTCTAACACGAATTTTCTCAATTTTTCTTACATTACGCTTCACTGTTGGAGGTAAATCAAAAATCACTTCTCCAAAATTCATTTTTATTTCTAGTCTGACGCGACACGGGCGCGTTTCGTAAAACTTATTACATTTTCAAAGACTTCACAAATACACAACTGATTAGAACGTATCTCTGATTTTATATCTACATTTGAGTGAGGTGGGAGGGGTGATGTGGTATTAACACAAGACAGAACAAGAGGGGATATTAATAGGGTATTAAAAGTATCAACACAAGACAGAACAGAAAACAATGGGTATTGAATAGAAGTGTTTGTAGAAAGCCTATTGGTCCATATTTCTTGATGCTTCTATATTGGAGCGGAGTCTTGAGGTGGGTAGAATATAGTTGTGCAATAATTGGCTGTTGATTGCTGGTGTTGACTTCTTGATGTGTAGTGCCTCGCAAACGTCAAGCCGCCTGCTATCGCTGTATCTATCGATGATTTCTGTGTTGTTTACTAGGATTTCTCTGGCGATGGTTTGGTTATGGGAAGAGATTATATGTTCCTTAATGGAGCCCTGTTGCTTATGCATCGTTAAACGCCTAGAAAGAGATGTTGTTGTCTTGCCTATATACTGGGTTTTTTGGAGCTTACAGTCCCCAAGTGGGCATTTGAAGGCATAGACGACGTTAGTCTCTTTTAAAGCGTTCTGTTTTGTGTCTGGAGAGTTTCTCATGAGTAGGCTGGCCGTTTTTCTGGTTTTATAGTAAATCGTCAGTTGTATCCTCTGATTTTTGTCTGTAGGGATAACGTTTCTATTAACAATATCTTTCAGGACCCTTTCCTCCGTTTTATGAGCTGTGGAAAAGAAGTTCCTGTAAAATAGTCTAATAGGGGGTATAGGTGTTGTGTTAGTTGTCTCTTCAGAGGTTGCATGGCTTTTCACTTTCCTTCTTATGATGTCTTCGATGAAACCATTGGAGAAGCCGTTATTGACTAGAACCTGCCTTACCCTACAGAGTTCTTCGTCGACTTGCTTCCATTCTGAGCTGTGGCTGAGAGCACGGTCGACGTATGCGTTAACAACACTCCTCTTGTACCTGTCGGGGCAGTCGCTGTTGGCATTTAGTCACATTCCTATGTTTGTTTCCTTAGTGTAGACTGCAGTGTGGAAACCTCCGCCCTTTTCCCTGACTGTTACATCTAGAAAAGGCAGCTTCCCATCCTTTTCCGTCTCGTAAGTGAAACGCAGCACGGAACTCTGCTCAAATGCCTCCTTCAGCTCCTGCAGATGTCTGACAAACATAGGAATGTGCCTAAATGCCAACAGCGACTGCCCCGACAGGTACAAGAGGAGTGTTGTTAACGCATACGTCGACCGTGCTCTCAGCCACAGCTCAGAATGGAAGCAAGTCGACGAAGAACTCTGTAGGGTAAGGCAGGTTCTAGTCAATAACGGCTTCTCCAATGGTTTCATCGAAGACATCATAAGAAGGAAAGTGAAAAGCCATGCAACCTCTGAAGAGACAACTAACACAACACCTATACCCCCTATTAGACTATTTTACAGGAACTTCTTTTCCACAGCTCATAAAACGGAGGAAAGGGTCCTGAAAGATATTGTTAATAGAAACGTTATCCCTACAGACAAAAATCAGAGGATACAACTGACGATTTACTATAAAACCAGAAAAACGGCCAGCCTACTCATGAGAAACTCTCCAGACACAAAACAGAACGCTTTAAAAGAGACTAACGTCGTCTATGCCTTCAAATGCCCACTTGGGGACTGTAAGCTCCAAAAAACCCAGTATATAGGCAAGACAACAACATCTCTTTCTAGGCGTTTAACGATGCATAAGCAACAGGGCTCCATTAAGGAACATATAATCTCTTCCCATAACCAAACCATCGCCAGAGAAATCCTAGTAAACAACACAGAAATCATCGATAGATACAGCGATAGCAGGCGGCTTGACGTTTGCGAGGCACTACACATCAAGAAGTCAACACCAGCAATCAACAGCCAATTATTGCACAACTATATTCTACCCACCTCAAGACTCCGCTCCAATATAGAAGCATCAAGAAATATGGACCAATAGGCTTTCTACAAACACTTCTATTCAATACCCATTGTTTTCTGTTCTGTCTTGTGTTGATACTTTTAATACCCTATTAATATCCCCTGTTCTGTCTTGTGTTAATGCCACATCATCCTTCCCACCTCACTCAAATGTAGATATAATATCAGAGAGACGTAAGTTCTAATCAGTTGTGTATTTGTGAAGTCTTTGAAAATGTAATAAGTTTTACGAAACGCGCCCGTGTCGCGTCAGACTAGAAATAAAAATGAATTTTGGAGAAGTGATTTTTGATTTACCTCCAACAGTGAAGCGTAATGTACGAAAGATTGAGAAAATTCGTGTTAGAATTATTAATCTTACTTTTTCGGTCATATTTAATAATATATGTCTACAGGAAAGACTGCTACCAAAATATACTAATATATATATATATATATATTATATATATATTTTTTTTTTCAAAAGGGAAGGGAGTACCACCTCTGGCTGGAAGAAGGGGGACCCATAGCCTCGGAGGAAACCACACATAACGCATTGGAGGGAATGTTGGTCCCCTCCAATACAGTTTCTGTGCGCTTTTCTCCTACCACCCCCTTCCCTTTTTTTTTTTCCTTTATTGTGTATATATATATATATGTCGTACCTAGTAGCCAGAATACACTTTTCGGCCTACTATGCAAGGCCCGATTTGCCTAATAAGCCAAGTTTTCCTGAATTAATATATTTTCTCTAATTTTTTTCTTATGAAATGATAAAGCTTTCCATTTCATTATGTATGAGGTAAATTTTTTTTTATTGGAGTTAAAATTAACGTAGATATATGACCGAACCTAACCAACCCTACCTAACCTATCTTTATAGGTTAGGTTAGGTTAGGTAGCCGAAAAAGTTAGGTTAGGGTAGGTTAGGTAGGTTATGTAGTCGAAAAAAAATTAATTCATGAAAACTTGGCTTATTAGGCAAATCGGGCCGTGCATAGTAGGCTGAGAAGTACGTTCTGGCTACTAGGTACGACATATATATATATATATATATATATATATATATATATATATATATATATATATATATATATATATATATATATATATATATATATATATATATATTTAAGCGGTCGAGCAGTTAAGGGATCCTGTACACCAGCAGAGTGCTCCTGGCAGTATGGGTTCGAGTCGCTTCTGGGGTGTGAGTTTTCAGTTGCATATAGTCCTGGGGACCATTCAGGCTTATTCGCATATATATATATATATATATATACATATATATATATATATATATATATATATATATATATATATATATATATATATATATATATATATATATATATATATGACCGAAAGGGTAAGCTTAAAAATTCAAATACAAATTTTCTCAATATTTCTCACGTTTTTCTTCACTGTCGAAGGTAATTCAAAAAATTAACTCTCCAAAATAAAAAAAATCTTTTTTATTTTTGATCTGACGTGTAGAGGCGTTTCATAAGGTTTCTAACCTTTTCAAAGACTTGGTTTACACATGACATACATCATGCTTTTATTTGTTTTGGGTGAGGTGATATGACACAAAAGTTTTGGCTGAGGTGACAGAACACGAATCAATGGGTATAAATTGGGTATAAAAACAGAAGGATGGAAGTAACTACAGAAGATCTATTGGCCCATACTTTCTTTCAGGACACTTTCCTCCGTTTTATGAGTTGTCGCTGTTTACCAATGTACCTGTGGATGAAACAATTGGGATGATAATGGACAGAGTGTATCGTGATCCGGCCTGTACTCCTCTTGACATACCAGAAAATATACTAAGAAAGCTACTCCAAGTCTGCACTAAAGAGGCACCATTCTGGAGCCCGGATGGGCACATGTATAAACAAGTAGATGGGGTCGCCATGGGTCCTCTAGGTGTCCTGTTTGCGAACTTCTTCATGGGTACAATCGAGCAGAGGGTCTTAGTTGACATGAACTTGAAGCCCGCCAAATACTGCAGGTATGTTGACAATGGAATACCTGCATATATAGTTATGCACGTACTTGACGTCAGACGTCTGCAGCAGCTGAAGGAAACATTCGAGCAGAATTCTGTGTTAAATTTCACTTACGAGATGGAGAATGATGGGAAGCTGCCCTTTTTAGATGTAACAGTCACGGAAAGGAACAGAGGCTTCCACACTGCAGTCTACACTAAGGAAACAAACATAGGAATGTGCTTCAATGCCAATAGTGACTGCCCAGACAGGTACAAGAGGAGTGTTGTCAATGTTTATGTCGACCGGGCTCTCAGTCACAGCTCAGGATGGAAGCAAGTCAATGAAGAACTCTGTAGGGTAAGGCAGGTTCTAGTCAAAAATGGCTTCTCTAACGGTTATGTTGAAGACGTCATGAAAGGAAATGTGAAACGCCGTGCAACCTCTGAAGAGTCAACTAGCACAACACTTGTACCCTCTATTAGACTGTTTTACGGGAACTTCGATGGCTCACAAAACGGATGAAAGGGTCCTGAAAGACATTGTTGATAGGAACGTTATCCCTACAGACAAAAATCAGAAAATACAATTGACAATTTACTACAAAAAAAAATGGCCAACCTACTCATGAAAAGCTCTCTAGACACCAAACAGAACGCCTTGAAGGAAACCAACGTCGTCTATGTCTTTAAATGCCCACTTGGGGACTGTAAGCCCCAAAGAACTCAGTATATAGGCAAGCCAATAACGTCTCTTTCCTGGTGATTAACAATGCATAAGCAACAGGGGCTCCACCAAGAAACATATAATCTCTTCTCACATCCAGACCATCACCAGAGAAATCTTAACAAACAACACAGAAATCATCGATAGTTACAGCAATAGCAGGCGGCTCGACATCAGCGTGGCACTACACATCAAAAAGTCAACACCAGCAATCAATAGCAAATTAATGCACAACTATATTCTACCCACTTCAAGACCCCGAATCAACATAGAAGCAGCAAGAGGAGCCAATAGGCCTTCTGCAGTTACTTCCATTCTTATGTTTTCATATCCATTGTTTCGTGTTCTGTCTTAGCTTTGTCATCTCACCCAAAACTTTTGTGCCATATCACCTCACCCAAAACGAGTATAAGTATGAAGAAATTTTATGTGTAAACTAAGTGTTTGAAAATGTAATAAGTATTATGAAACCCGTTCAGGCGTCAGACCAGAAATAAAGAATGAATTTTGAAGAGATAATCTTTCAATTACCCTTTGCAAACATTGCATCTCAACATTGCATCTCAACAAAATTGGAAACAAGTCTTTCTTCCTGTAAGACTTGGGGGCCTCGGCGTCCGAACAGCAACACAAATCGCTATACCAGCCTTCCTCCTCCTCCTCCTTGGCATCAGACAACCTTATGATGAAAATTGTTCCTGCCTACTTAGATCAGCTGGCAGGCGTACATGATTCTAATTTCATACACTGTGCCACCAACTGGGCCTTTCGTGCAAGTCTGTCACCCCAACCACCCCGCTCAAAAGCCCACAAGCAATCCAGCTGGGATGGCCCCATTGTAGGCCAAGCTGCTGTAGAGTGCCTTGGTGCTGCAACAACACAACACGACATTGCTCGCCTCACAGCAATGGAAGCCCCACATGCAGGGAACTTCCTTTTAGCAACCTCAATGTCGGCAACTGGCACGCGTCTCACACCACACGCCCTCCGAATTGCTGTGTCCCTCCTCCTTGCTGCCCCAATCCATACTAAATATAGGTATATTTACGGCGAGGTGGTGGCTGACAGGTACGGCCACCATCGCCTACTCTGCCAAAGCACAGGGGGATGGGACTCGAGGCACAGTGAAGTTAAGGACATCATCAAGAGGAGCCTCACCACAGCTGGATGCCTTGATGAGAGAAAGCCCCGTTACCTAATGCCCCTTAACTCTGCTGCACTTATTGGTCGCCCAGATGGGATCACAGTGAACTCCTGGAAGAATGACAAGCAGTTGGTGTAGGACTACACTTGTATATCAACCCTGGCTAACACCTATATTGACTTCAGTGTTGCACAACCGGGTAGCGCTGCCACTCACAGGGAACCAACGAAGTTCCATAAGTACTGAGAACTGGATCACCACTACAATTTTGTCCCCATTGCTTCCGAAACATTTGTCACCTGGGGTAAGAGTGCCACCAGTTTTTCAAAGGAACTGGGTTCTTGGCTAATTGAAGGAAGAAGAGACCCAAGAGCTTCCAGCTTCTTTTCCAGCGCCTCAACGTGGCAATACAGAGGGAAAATTTACACTGTATTCAAGGTTTCTGCCCGCCATCTGAGGAGCTGGAGGAACTGGACAACTTATGATAATCATCTTTGTACCTTATATGTAACTCCTTTTTTTAATAAAGTTTAAATAAAAAATAGTATTTTAATTTTTAAACTCTTACATTTTAATTTATTTTACTTTATTTTACTATTTTCAAACTCTTTACATTTTACTTTATTTTAAACTCTTACATTTTTTTTAAATAAGGGGGTGGTAGGAGAAGACAATATGTGCCAGCGCACGTGGGAGCCCGACAAGGCCCCTCCGGGTGCTGCATATCTTCTTCTTCTTCGAGGCTTGAGGGTCCCTACAAACAACGAGGCGTTACAAGGGTCTGTCTCTGTGTCCTGTCTGTCCATCTGTCTATCCATCTATTTATCTATCCCCTTTATCTATTCATCAATATATATATTCATGCATCCAGCTATCTATCCATGCAGCTATCAGTCCCTTAATAAATCTATCCGACTCTCCATCAATTTATATTATACTTTTTTCTATTTATATATCAATGTATCCTTCCATCTGTCCCTGACTCTTCTCATGTCTCAATTCCTTCATTCCTCTATTCATCCATCTAGTCATCTATCCATCTGTCAATTCATCTATCTGCCAATGAATTTTTCTATCCATTAACGTATCAATCTAGCTATCAATTTCCGTCGATTCATCCATCTATCTTTCTATTAATCTATCCATTTATCATTCTATACATCTATCTATTCATGTATCCATCCATCTATTCAACAATCTACCTCCTCCCCCACTCCCCTCCCATTTTACTCCCAAACTCCCTCCTCTCGTCCCAGCCCTTTCCCTTCCCTTCCCTTCCTCTTCACCACCCTCTCGTACCTGTGCCCATGCTCCCTCCTCCCGCCCTTCCCACCCCGGCCCCTATGCTCTTCCACCCTTCCCATCGTCTTCCCTCTCGCCGCCATTCGTTCCCTAAGATTCCAAGTGACATTGAAGTGGCTCGAGCTCAGACACCAAAGGATGTTGCAGAACTTGCTGATTAAATTGGACTACTAAGTTCAGAAGTAAATCTTTATGGAAAAAAATCCTTCCTTCTCTTCGTACTCCCTCTTCCATTTTATGCTAATTAATTTTAATTTTATGCTTCCCCATGTTATGCAGTCGTAATGACTTGGTGCTTTCCCCTGATAATTCCCTCCCCTCCTTATATCCTAATAATTACCTCATCTTCCTCCTGATAATTGCCTCTCCAGTACTTTCCCTTCCAATAGTCCTCCCGCCCTCCGCCAGTCCTTCCCTTCGATCTTTCTCCTCCCCCCCCCCTTCCATTCTTACCCTTCCTGTGGGTGTGTGAAAATTAGGATTAAGGAAAAATTCAATTGTATATTGTGGAAAATTAGTATTGTGGTTAGTGGCAGCCACTAGCCACATGCGTGCTAGTGGCTGCACAAGAAAATAGTTTATAATATTTATGTTATAATTTAATTTTAATAATATTTATTATATTTATATTACAAAATTTAATATAAAGTTTAAAAAACATTTATAATGTTTTTTGTATATCTCGTTTTATAAAATATAATATTATATAACATTTATTGTTATATAATATTATATGTTATATATTATATAATATTTTTTTATTTATATGTTATAGAGTTATAGAGTTATACATGCTATAGTTATTATGTTATAGAGAGTTAGAGTTATTTATATATATAAACTTATATATTATATAATATTTTTTTTATTTATATAAATAAATATAAATATTAAATATTTATCCATTTATCTTTCAGATGATTACACAAGCAGGAGGAGCTGCCAATCACCGGGAAGCGGCCAAGTCACGTAAACACAGAGACCTTGAGCACCACTACAATTTTGTCCCCATTGCCTCAGAGACACTTGGTGCCTGGGGGAAAAGAGCTGCTATTTTTTTTAAGGAGTTGGGGTCCAAGCTAATTGAAACAACTAGAGACCCTAGAGCTGCCAGTTTTCTCTTTCAGCGCCTTAGTGTGGCGATCCAGAGAGGAAATGCTCACTGCATCCATGGTTCCTGCCCGCCATCTGAGGAGCTGTACAACTTGGGACAAGTAGCCTTGTACCCTGCATGTAACCAATGTTGTAATTTTTTTTGTGTAATGACATTTCCAAATAAAGTTAGATATATATACACACATACCAAAAGAATAGGGGTGGTGAAGAAGAAAATATCAAAGTGTTCAGTGAGGATCCACAAGGTCATCTCTGAGTACTCTTTATTTTCTTCTCCGAGGCTATGGGTCCCTACACTGGCACCAGAGGTGGTACCCCTAATATTAAATATTATATAAATATTCACTTGAATATTTCCTCCCGCTTCTAGTCTTTTCCATCGTTCTCTCTCCTTCCACCGCTCCCCTTTCTTACCCTTCCTACCTCCCCTTTCTTAGCCTTCCTACCTCCCCTTTCTTACACTTCCTACCTTCCCTTTCTTACCCTTCCTACCTTCCCTTTCTTACCCTTCCTACCTCCCATTTCTTACCCTTCCTACCTTCCCTTTCTTACCCTTCCTACCTTCCCTTTCTTACCCTTCCTACGTCCCCTTTCTTACTCTTCCTACCTCCCCTTTCTTGCCCTTCATTTCCTTACTCTTCATACCCTTTGGGTAGGAAGACACTATTATATTATTATATTATATTATATTATATTATATTATATTATATTATATTATATTATATTATATATATTATATTATAAAATATATAATATTGTATATATATAATATATATAATATAATATAACATTTAATATAATATATATATTATAATATAACATTTCTTATATTATATAACACCCGGGAGACATCTCCCGTCACGCAGGGTGCAGTCGCGCCTCCACAGATCTCCAGTATCATATATTGATACTGGTTATGGCTCAAAAGGGCCACCACTTACGGGCTATTCATGCCCGTGCCACCTTTTGGGTGGCTTAATCTTCATCAATCAATCATTTTATAACATTTCAAATATAATATCAACTTGACTCAACAACAAAGAATATCAACTTCAATATTCCCTCCCGGTGCCAGTCCTTCCCTTCGTTCTCTCTCCTCCCCCCCCCTCCCCTTCTCATAATCTTGTGAGTGTCCGTGTGAGTTTATACCTGTGGGTCCAGGATGCCATCTGTGTCCCCTCAGATGGTCTCCCTTATAACAGTTTGTGTCTATGGGTGTGCGTGTCTGTGTGTATGAGTGTGTCATTGTGAGTGGCCGGGTGAGAGTATGTCCGTTTATACCGGTGGGTCCACGAGGCCATATGGTATCCCTTATCACAGTATGTGTCTATGGATGTGCGTGTCTGTGTGTGTGTGTGTGAGTCTGTCAGTGTGTGTGTGTGAGTCTGTCAGTGTGTGTGTCCGGGTGAGTGTGTGTCCGTTTATGTGTGGTTTGGTTCCTGGGACCATTTGTGTCCTTCCCCCCAAATCGTCTCCCTTATTTCCACCATGGGTTCGAATCCCAGGTGATTAAACCTGCCCCAGGTCTATGGATCCAAGGTATTCATACCGTGGGCCCAACGGATTTTACCCCATCCTCACTTTCCTAGGGCCAGGCAAATTCCAGCTATCCAGGGAACCTGTCGAAACAGGGGGCAGCTTCAGGAGGGGACACACAGAAATCTGTGCCCTGTAGTTACACAACCGTTCCGACAGGCTCCATCGCAGTCTATGCAGATGAGAACACGTTCTCATGGATGAGCTCATGGATGATATAGAGAACCCGTTCTCATCCGACTAGACCACGCTGGAGTCGCTGTATGTCTCAAATTTAGTTCCTTTATTTATAATTATTTTTTCTGTATGAATTTATTTTTTCTATTTATTTAATGACTTAGGTAGCATGAAGGAGGTGAATAGTGAATACGAGATCGTAGTTGGGTTAGTGTGTGTAGTCGTCAAAAATATAATTTAGGAGGGGTTATGGGATATATATATGCAGATGTTGTGTCAAATATATTACAGTCCTGAAGACATAATGAGGTCTATTTCCATCGCTGGTGTGGAAGATCACCTTTATGAGTGGGAAACATAGCATCTTCAGGATCCCCACAAGGAACTCTCCGAATGGAAGCATCAGCAAAGTAGTGGTCAAGGGTTTCCTGGAAAAAATTTTGGTGTTTACATTATACAGCGACCTCACATTGATCACACATAGAGCACACATTTGTATTCGGGTGGACCGTCGCATGCAATTCTCTCTCTCTCTAAAGAGAGAGAGACAGAGATCGTGTTATGGGATATTCTCTCTCTCTCTCTCTCTCTCTCTCTCTCTGGAGACAGAGAAAGAGAGGTAGAGGGAGAAGGAGAAGGAGAGAGAGAGAGAGAGAGAGAGAGAGAGAGAGAGAGAGAGAGAGAGAGAGAGAGAGAGAGAGAGAGAGAGAGAGAGAGAGAGAGAGAGAGAGAGAGAGAGAGAGAGAGAGAGAGAGAGAGAGAGAGAGAGAGAGAGAGAGAGAGAGAGAGAGAGAGAGAGAGAGAGAGAGAGAGAGAGAGAGAGAGAGAGAGAGAGAGAGAGAGAGAGAGAGAGAGAGAGAGAGAGAGAGAGAGAGAGAGAGAGAGAGAGAGAGAGAGAGAGAGAGAGAGAGAGAGAGAGAGAGAGAGAGAGAGAGAGAGAGAGAGAGAGAGAGAGAGAGAGAGAGAGAGAGAGAGAGAGAGAGAGAGAGAGAGAGAGAGAGAGAGAGAGAGAGAGAGAGAGAGAGAGAGAGAGAGAGAGAGAGAGAGAGAGAGAGAGAGAGAGAGAGAGAGAGAGAGAGAGAGAGAGAGAGAGAGAGAGAGAGAGAGAGAGAGAGAGAGAGAGAGAGAGAGAGAGAGAGAGAGAGAGAGAGAGAGAGAGAGAGAGAGAGAGAGAGAGAGAGAGAGAGAGAGAGAGAGAGAGAGAGAGAGAGAGAGAGAGAGAGAGAGAGAGAGAGAGAGAGAGAGAGAGAGAGAGAGAGAGAGAGAGAGAGAGAGAGAGAGAGAGAGAGAGAGAGAGAGAGAGAGAGAGAGAGAGAGAGAGAGAGAGAGAGAGAGAGAGAGAGAGAGAGAGAGAGAGAGAGAGAGAGAGAGAGAGAGAGAGAGAGAGGGGGGGGGGGGGGAAGACTGGATTACCGATCATTAACACAAAATCCAGAAGGTTTAAAAACAAAACGTATATTATCATAGTTTATTCAGCCTTTAAATGGTAAGTATTACGGCTGAATTATATTTTAAGTTTGGTGTGATCAGTGCATAAAATGTTACGGTTTGGTGAGAAAATAAAACTGTCGAGCTTTAATGTCACAGCAAGACTCATTGTGGCTGTTGATTCAGCACCATGTCAAGTGTCACTCTTTTCATTTTTGCAGACCCCAACTGTACCCATCAGCATTTACTGTACAATAGAATTTTTTTCATAATTCTGTAGATATTGTCAAAATAACACTATCCATGGCGAAAATAATTTAATATGTCAAAATACGTGCTGTTGGCCACATATCAAACAAAAATTACTGTACAATAGATAAAATTATCATGACAGTTCTGCAGAAATCAGTGGGGTAATGTTTTATTAAACAATAAAAAAAAATGTTTCGAATGTTTTGAAGGTCATGCCTGTCTGAGAGATTCATCAAAGGTTCATGGTTCCTTTGGTACCATGCCAAACTATATTAAGTTATTGGTTGCTGATCTCGACCCAACAATGTTGGACATGTACCTGAAAGTACTTATTGGAAAAAAGACATGTTTTATATCTTTAATTGGAAATGTCTGTCTGTATGCCTGACTGTCCGTTCAAGGTAGGAGACTAGAAGCTTGGGACTAGTCACACACAATTTTCCAAATAATTGGTATTAGGTACATGCCAGACTTAGCTGGGTGTGGTAGGCATTAATCAAACAAGGGCAACTTGGCTTGGTGCCCCAGGGACCCTTGTGAACCTCCTGGTGACTCTCAGGACATGTAAAAAGTTAAAAAAGTATATACATTCTCTCACTCTCTCTCTCTCTCTCTCTCTCTCTCTCTCTCTCTCTCTCTCTCTCTCTCTCTCTCTCTCTCTCTCTCTCTCTCTCTCTCTCTCTCTCTCTATATATATATATATATATATATATATTATATATATATATATATATATATATATATATATATATATATATATATATATATATATATATATATATATATATATATATATATATATATTGCGACTTCAGCCTGAACTCTCCAAAGGAATTTGTTGACTTACTGTGGGGAACACGGGCCACAGGGATAAGAGCCTCGTTGGACGTAGAATCACTGTTTACCAACGTACCTGTGGATGAAACAATCGGGGTGGTAGCGGACAGAGTGTATCGTGGTCCGGCCTGTACTCCTCTTGACATACCAGAAAACATTCTAAGGAAATTACTCCAAGCTTGTACTAAAGAGGCACCCTTCTTCAGCCCGGATGGGCACATGTATAAGCAAGTAGATGGGGTCGCCATGGGTTCTCCCCTAGTGTCCTGTTTGCTAACTTCTACATGGGTACCATCGAGCAAAAAGTCTTAGTCGACATGAACTTGAAACCGGCCATATACTGCAGGTATGTTGACGACATTTTTACACAGGTACCTGATGTCAGACATCTACAGGAGCTGAAGGAGGCATTTGAGCAGAATTCTGTGTTGCGTTTCACTTACCAGATGGAGAAGGATGGGAAGCTGCTCTTTCTAGATGTAACAGTCATGGAAAGGAGCGGAGGTTTCCACACCGCAGTCTACACTAAGGAAACAAACATAGGAATGTGCCTAAATGCCAAGAGTGACTGCCCAGACAGGTACAAGAGGAGTGTTGTTAACGCTTATGTCGACCGTGCTCTCAGCCACAGCTCAGGATGGAAGCAAGTCGACGAAGAACTCTGTAGGGTATGGCAGGTCCTAGTCAACAACGGCTTCTCCAATAGTTTCGTGGAAGACATCATAAGAAGGAAAGTGAAACGCCATGCAACCTTTGAAGAGACAACTAACACAACACCTATACTCCCTATTAGACTATTTTACAGGAACTTCTTTTCCACAGCTCATAAAACAGAGGAAAGGGTCCTGAAAGGTATTGTTAATAGAAACGTTATCCCTACAGACAAAAATGAGATGATACAACTGACGATTTACTATAAAACCAAAAAACGGCTAGCCTACTCATGAAAAACTCTCCAGACACAAAGCAGAACGCTTTAAAAGAGACCAACGTCGTCTATGCCTTCAAATGCCCTCTTGGGGACTGTAAGCCTCAAAAAACTCAGCATATATGCAAGACAACAACATCTCTTTCCAGGCGATTAACGATGCATAAGCATCAGGGCTCCATTAAGGAACATATAATCTCTTCCCACAACCAAACCATCACCAGAGAAATCTTAGCAAACAACACAGAAATCATCGATAGATACAGCGATATCAGGCGGCTTGACATCTGCGAGGCACCACACATCAAGAAGTCAACACCAGCAATCAACAGCCAATTAATGCACAACTATATTCTACCCTCCTCAAGACTCCGCTCCAATATAGAAGCAGCAAGAAATATGGACCAATAGGCTTTCTACATACACTTCTATTCAATACCCATTGTTTCGTGTTCCTTACTGCCTTACCTGGAGTAAGGACCTGCCTTACCCTACAGAGTTCTTCGTCGACTTGCTTCCATTCTGAGCTGTGGCTGAGAGCACGGTCGACATATGCGTTAACAACACTCCTCTTGTACCTGTCTGGGCAGTCGCTGTTGGCATTTAGGCACATTCCTATGTACGTTTCCTTAGTGTAGACTGCAGTGTGGAAACCTCCGCTCTTTTCCACGACTGTTACATCTAGAAAGGGCAGCTTCCCATCCTTTTCCATCTCGTAAGTGAAACGCAGCACGGAACTCTGCTCAAATGCCTCCTTCAGCTCCTGCAGATGTCTGACATCAGGTACCTGTGTAAAAATGTCGTCAACATACCTGCAGTATATGGCCGGTTTCAAGTTCATGTCGACTAAGACTTTTTGCTCGATGGTACCCATGTAGAAGTTTGCAAACAGGACACTTAGGGGAGAACCCATGGCGACCCCGTCTACTTGCTTATACATGTGCCCATCTGGGCTCAAGAAGGGTGCCTCTTTAGTACAAGCTTGGAGTAGTTTCCTCAGAATATTTTCTGGTATGTCAAGAGGAGTACAGGCTGAATCACGATACACTCTGTCGGCTATCATCCCGATTGTCTCGTCCACAGGTACGTTGGTAAACAGCGATTCTACGTCCAACGAGGCTCTTATCCCTGTGGCCCGTGTGCCCCGCAGTAAGTCAACAAATTCCTTTGGAGACTTCAGGCTGAAGGCGCAGGAAATGAGAAAATTCGTGTTAGAATTATTAATCTTACTTTTTCGGTCATATTTAATAATATATGTCTACAGGAAAGACTGCTACCAAAATATATATATATATATATATATATATATATATATATATATATATATATATATATATATATATATATATATATATATATATATATATATATATATATATTAGTATATTTTGGTAGCAGTCTTTCCTGTAGACATATATTATTAAATATGACCGAAAAAGTAAGATTAATAATTCTAACACGAATTTTCTCAATCATTCGTACATTACGCTTCACTGTTGGAGGTAAATCAAAAATCACTTCTCCAAAATTCATTTTTATTTCTAGTCTGACGCGACACGGGCGCGTTTCGTAAAACTTATTACATTTTCAAAGACTTCACAAATACACAACTGAATAGAACTTGCGTTTCCCTGATTTTATATCTACATTTGAGTGAGGTGGGAAGGGTGATGTGCCATTACATTTGAGTGAGGTGGGAAGGGTGATGTGGCATTAACACAAGACAGAACACTAGGGGATATTAATAGGGTATTAAAAGTATCAACACAAGACAGAACAGAAACAATGGGTATTGAATAGAAGTGTTTGTAGAAAGCCTATTGGTCCATATTTCTTGATGCTTCTATATTGGAGCGGAGTCTTGAGGTGGGTAGAATATAGTTGTGCAATAATTGGCTGTTGATTGCTGGTGTTGACTTCTTGATGTGTAGTGCCTCGCAAACGTCAAGCCGCCTGCTATCGCTGTATCTATCGATGATTTCTGTGTTGTTTACTAGGATTTCTCTGGCGATGGTTTGGTTATGGGAAGAGATTATATGTTCCTTAATGGAGCCCTGTTGTTTATGCATCGTTAAACGCCTAGAAAGAGATGTTGTTGTCTTGCCTATATACTGGGTTTTTTGGAGCTTACAGTCCCCAAGTGGGCATTTGAAGGCATAGACAACGTTAGTCTCTTTTAAAGCGTTCTGTTTTGTGTCTGGAGAGTTTCTCATGAGTAGGCTGGCCGTTTTTCTGGTTTTATAGTAAATCGTCAGTTGTATCCTCTGATTTTTGTCTGTAGGGATAACGTTTCTATTAACAATATCTTTCAGGACCCTTTCCTCTGTTTTATGAGCTGTGGAAAAGAAGTTCCTGTAAAATAGTCTAATAGGGGGTATAGGTGTTGTGTTAGTTGTCTCTTCGGAGGTTATCATAAGAAGGAAAGTGAAAAGCCATGCAACCTCCGAAGAGACAACTAACACAACACCTATACCCCCTATTAGACTATTTTACAGGAACTTCTTTTCCACAGCTCATAAAACAGAGGAAAGGGTCCTGAAAGATATTGTTAATAGAAACGTTATCCCTACAGACAAAAATCAGAGGATACAACTGACGATTTACTATAAAACCAGAAAAACGGCCAGCCTACTCATGAGAAACTCTCCAGACACAAAACAGAACGCTTTAAAAGAGACTAACGTCGTCTATGCCTTCAAATGCCCACTTGGGGACTGTAAGCTCCAAAAAACCCAGTATATAGGCAAGACAACAACATCTCTTTCTAGGCGTTTAACGATGCATAAACAACAGGGCTCCATTAAGGAACATATAATCTCTTCCCATAACCAAACCATCGCCAGAGAAATCCTAGTAAACAACACAGAAATCATCGATAGATACAGCGATAGCAGGCGGCTTGACGTTTGCGAGGCACTACACATCAAGAAGTCAACACCAGCAATCAACAGCCAATTATTGCACAACTATATTCTACCCACCTCAAGACTCCGCTCCAATATAGAAGCATCAAGAAATATGGACCAATAGGCTTTCTACAAACACTTCTATTCAATACCCATTGTTTCTGTTCTGTCTTGTGTTGATACTTTTAATACCCTATTAATATCCCCTAGTGTTCTGTCTTGTGTTAATGCCACATCACCCTTCCCACCTCACTCAAATGTAATGGCACATCACCCTTCCCACCTCACTCAAATGTAGATATAAAATCAGGGAAACGCAAGTTCTAATCAGTTGTGTATTTGTGAAGTCTTTGAAAATGTAATAAGTTTTACGAAACGCGCCCGTGTCGCGTCAGACTAGAAATAAAAATGAATTTTGGAGAAGTGATTTTTGATTTACCTCCAACAGTGAAGCGTAATGTACGAAAGATTGAGAAAATTCGTGTTAGAATTATTAATCTTACTTTTTCGGTCATATTTAATAATATATATATATATATATATATATATATATATATATATATATATATATATATATATATATATATATATATATATATATACATATATATATATATACATATATATATATATATATATATATATATATATATATATATATATATATATATATATATATATATATATATATATATATATATGTTTCATTGAATATGACCGCATATTCTGTATTTATTATTTTCTGGTTTAGGGCTTCTATCCCTCTAACTATTTTCTTAGCATCAGGGCTTAATTGAAATAGGAGTTCTCCAAAACTCATTTTCATACTTTTAAGGTGAAGAAAAGAAGTGATTTACTATAGAGTGTATTACACTTATTTGTATAATTTGCACGACGTTTCGAACCTCCATGGTTCATTCTCAAGTGAACAGATCTTACAATACTAGTTGATTTTATACCCGCATTAGGTCAGGTGATAATACAATGAAGGTGAAAACATGGGGGGATACATAAGGGATAAACATAGGGGCTGCAGAAGGCTTATTAGCCCATACGAGGCATCTCCTATCCAAACACAAAGATTAATCCAGTGTAATTGGCCTGTTATGTTGGACATTGTCTTCTGTGTTGGCATCGATATGTTCTTGTCTTGTCCTTACTCTCATGGTGGGTAGAGTAAATAGTTCCGTGATTTGGGTGTTCATGGTAGGTCGCTCTATTCTTGAGGCAATTCACATAAGAATAGAGCGACCTACCATGAACACCCAAATCACGGAACTATTTACTCTACCCACCATGAGAGTAAGGACAAGACAAGAACATATCGATGCCAACACAGAAGACAATGTCCAACATAACAGGCCAATTACACTGGATTAATCTTTGTGTTTGGATAGGAGATGCCTCGTATGGGCCAATAAGCCTTCTGCACTCCCCTATGTTTATCCCTTATGTATTCCCCCATGTTTTCACCTTCATTGTATTATCACCTGACCTAATGCGGGTATAAAATCAACTAGTATTGTAAGATCTGTTCACTTGAGAATGAACCATGGAGGTTCGAAACGTCGTGCAAATTATACAAATAAGTGTAATACACTCTATAGTAAATCACTTCTTTTCTTCACCTTAAAAGTACGAAAATGAGTTTTGGAGAACTCCTATTTCAATTAAGCCCTGATGCTAAGAAAATAGTTAGAGGGATAGAAGCCCTAAACCAGAAAATAATAAATACAGAATATGCGGTCATATTCAATGAAATATATATATATATATATATATATATATATATATATATATATATATATATATATATGCGAACAAGCCAGAATGGTCCCCTGGACAATATGCAACTGAAAACTCACACCCCAGAAGTGACTCGAACCCATACTCCCAGAAGCAACGCAACTGGTATGTACAAGACGCCTTAATCCACTTGACCATCACGACCGGACATAATGAGGTGATAGCCGAGGCTATTTGAACCACCCCACCGCCGGCACTCGGATAGTTATCTTGGGCATAGCATTTTACCAAATCACCTCATTCTTAGGGGCACACGTGAGGAACACAAATGCGAACAAGCCAGAATGGTCCCCTGGACAATATGCAACTGAAAACTCACACCCCAGAAGTGACTCGAACCCATACTCCCAGAAGCAACGCAACTGGTATGTACAAGACGCCTTAATCCACTTGACCATCACGACCGGACATAATGAGGTGATAGCCGAGGCTATTTGAACCACCCCACCGCCGGCACTCGGATAGTTATCTTGGGCATAGCATTTTACCAAATCACCTCATTCTTAGGGGCACACGTGAGGAACACAAATGTGAACAAGCCAGAATGGTCCCCTGGACAATATGCAACTGAAAACTCACACCCCAGAAGTGACTCGAACCCATACTCCCAGAAGCAACGCAACTGGTATGTACAAGACGCCTTAATCCACTTGACCATCACGACCGGACATAATGAGGTGATAGCCGAGGCTATTTGAACCACCCCACCGCCGGCACTCGGATAGTTATCTTGGGCATAGCATTTTACCAAATCACCTCATTCTTAGGGGCACACGTGAGGAACACAAATGCGAACAAGCCAGAATGATAGCATGGCTTACGAGGTGATTGATTGTGAGGTGAGGTGAGGTGATTTGGTAAAATGCTATGCCCAAGATAACTATCCGAGTGCCGGCGGTGGGGTGGTTCAAATAGCCTCGGCTATCACCTCATTATGTCCGGTCGTGATGGTCAAGTGGATTAAGGCGTCTTGTACATACCAGTTGCGTTGCTTCTGGGAGTATGGGTTCGAGTCACTTCTGGGGTGTGAGTTTTCAGTTGCATATTGTCCAGGGGACCATTCTGGCTTGTTCGCATTTGTGTTCCTCACGTGTGCCCCTAAGAATGAGGTGATTTGGTAAAATGCTATGCCCAAGATAACTATCCGAGTGCCGGCGGTGGGGTGGTTCAAATAGCCTCGGCTATCACCTCATTATGTCCGGTCGTGATGGTCAAGTGGATTAAGGCGTCTTGTACATACCAGTTGCGTTGCTTCTGGGAGTATGGGTTCGAGTCACTTCTGGGGTGTGAGTTTTCAGTTGCATATTGTCCAGGGGACCATTCTGGCTTGTTCGCATTTGTGTTCCTCACGTGTGCCCCTAAGAATGAGGTGATTTGGTAAAATGCTATGCCCAAGATAACTATCCGAGTGCCGGCGGTGGGGTGGTTCAAATAGCCTCGGCTATCACCTCATTATGTCCGGTCGTGATGGTCAAGTGGATTAAGGCGTCTTGTACATACCAGTTGCATTGCTTCTGGGAGTATGGGTTCGAGTCACTTCTGGGGTGTGAGTTTTCAGTTGCATATTGTCCAGGGGACCATTCTGGCTTGTTCGCATTTGTGTTCCTCACGTGTGCCCCTAAGAATGAGGTGATTTGGTAAAATGCTATGCCCAAGATAACTATCCGAGTGCCGGCGGTGGGGTGGTTCAAATAGCCTCGGCTATCACCTCATTATGTCCGGTCGTGATGGTCAAGTGGATTAAGGCGTCTTGTACATACCAGTTGCGTTGCTTCTGGGAGTATGGGTTCGAGTCACTTCTGGGGTGTGAGTTTTCAGTTGCATATTGTCCAGGGGACCATTCTGGCTTGTTCGCATTTGTGTTCCTCACGTGTGCCCCTAAGAATGAGGTGATTTGGTAAAATGCTATGCCCAAGATAACTATCCGAGTGCCGGCGGTGGGGTGGTTCAAATAGCCTCGGCTATCACCTCATTATGTCCGGTCGTGATGGTCAAGTGGATTAAGGCGTCTTGTACATACCAGTTGCGTTGCTTCTGGGAGTATGGGTTCGAGTCACTTCTGGGGTGTGAGTTTTCAGTTGCATATTGTCCAGGGGACCATTCTGGCTTGTTCGCATTTGTGTTCCTCACGTGTGCCCCTAAGAATGAGGTGATTTGGTAAAATGCTATGCCCAAGATAACTATCCGAGTGCCGGCGGTGGGGTGGTTCAAATAGCCTCGGCTATCACCTCATTATGTCCGGTCGTGATGGTCAAGTGGATTAAGGCGTCTTGTACATACCAGTTGCGTTGCTTCTGGGAGTATGGGTTCGAGTCACTTCTGGGGTGTGAGTTTTCAGTTGCATATTGTCCAGGGGACCATTCTGTCATGTTCGCATTTGTGTTCCTCACGTGTGCCCCTAAGAATGAGGTGATTTGGTAAAATGCTATGCCCAAGATAACTATCCGAGTGCCGGCGGTGGGGTGGTTCAAATAGCCTCGGCTATCACCTCATTATGTCCGGTCGTGATGGTCAAGTGGATTAAGGCGTCTTGTACATACCAGTTGCGTTGCTTCTGGGAGTATGGGTTCGAGTCACTTCTGGGGTGTGAGTTTTCAGTTGCATATTGTCCAGGGGACCATTCTGGCTTGTTCGCATTTGTGTTCCTCACGTGTGCCCCTAAGAATGAGGTGATTTGGTAAAATGCTATGCCCAAGATAACTATCCGAGTGCCGGCGGTGGGGTGGTTCAAATAGCCTCGGCTATCACCTCATTATGTCCGGTCGTGATGGTCAAGTGGATTAAGGCGTCTTGTACATACCAGTTGCGTTGCTTCTGGGAGCATGGGTTCGAGTCACTTCTGGGGTGTGAGTTTTCAGTTGCATATTGTCCAGGGGACCATTCTGGCTTGTTCGCATTTGTGTTCCTCATGTGTGCCCCTAAGAATGAGGTGATTTGGTAAAATGCTATGCCCAAGATAACTATCCGAGTGCCGGCGGTGGGGTGGTTCAAATAGCCTCGGCTATCACCTCATTATGTCCGGTCGTGATGGTCAAGTGGATTAAGGCGTCTTGTACATACCAGTTGCGTTGCTTCTGGGAGTATGGGTTCGAGTCACTTCTGGGGTGTGAGTTTTCAGTTGCATATTGTCCAGGGGACCATTCTGTCATGTTCGCATTTGTGTTCCTCACGTGTGCCCCTAAGAATGAGGTGATTTGGTAAAATGCTATGCCCAAGATAACTATCCGAGTGCCGGCGGTGGGGTGGTTCAAATAGCCTCGGCTATCACCTCATTATGTCCGGTCGTGATGGTCAAGTGGATTAAGGCGTCTTGTACATACCAGTTGCGTTGCTTCTGGGAGTATGGGTTCGAGTCACTTCTGGGGTGTGAGTTTTCAGTTGCATATTGTCCAGGGGACCATTCTGGCTTGTTCGCATTTGTGTTCCTCACGTGTGCCCCTAAGAATGAGGTGATTTGGTAAAATGCTATGCCCAAGATAACTATCCGAGTGCCGGCGGTGGGGTGGTTCAAATAGCCTCGGCTATCACCTCATTATGTCCGGTCGTGATGGTCAAGTGGATTAAGGCGTCTTGTACATACCAGTTGCGTTGCTTCTGGGAGCATGGGTTCGAGTCACTTCTGGGGTGTGAGTTTTCAGTTGCATATTGTCCAGGGGACCATTCTGGCTTGTTCGCATTTGTGTTCCTCACGTGTGCCCCTAAGAATGAGGTGATTTGGTAAAATGCTATGCCCAAGATAACTATCCGAGTGCCGGCGGTGGGGTGGTTCAAATAGCCTCGGCTATCACCTCATTATGTCCGGTCGTGATGGTCAAGTGGATTAAGGCGTCTTGTACATACCAGTTGCGTTGCTTCTGGGAGTATGGGTTCGAGTCACTTCTGGGGTGTGAGTTTTCAGTTATATATATATATATATATATATATATATATATATATATATATATATATATATATATATATATATATTCCTACCTCTCTTATAACTTTGAAGTATGGTGTAGTGGATACAGCATGCAACTGCCACCTTGTTGGCCAGTGTTCGAGTCCCCTGGTGGGTTGAGTGTCTAAAAAGTTATAAACTTCAGCTACTGGAATAGGGTAGTCTGTGCATTAAGCATTTGGCACTGAGTTTTCCCATATAACAGGAACCGATGAAAGAGCATCAGAGGTCCCACACTATCTCATTGCCTGGGAGAGGATTGGAGTTCTGGTTGGTTAAATACCCCAGAATTCCTACCTCTCTTATGGCTTTGAAGTATGGTGTAGTGGATACAGCATGCAACTGCCACCTTGTTGGCCAGTGTTCGAGTCCCCTGGTGGGTTGAGTGTCTAAAAAGTTATAAAACGCACTTCTCAGCCTACTATGCAAGGCCCGATTTGCCTAATAAGCCAATTTTTCATGAATTATGGTTTTTCGACTACCTAACCTACCTAACCTAACAAAACCTAACTTTTTCGGCTACCTAACCTAACCTAACCTATAGAGATAGGTTAGGTTAGGTTAGGTAGGGTTGGTTAGGTTCGGTCATATATCTACGTTAATTTTAACTCCATTAAAAAAAAATTGACCTAATACATAATGAAATGGGTAGCTTTATCATTTCATAAGAAAGAAATTAAAGAAAATATATTTATTCAGGAAAACTTGGCTTATTAGGCAAATCGGGCCTTGCATAGTAGGCTGAGAAGTGCGTTCTGGCTACTAGGTACGACATATATATATATATATATATATATATATATATATATATATATATATATATATATATATATATATATATATATATATATATATATATATATATATATGTCGTACCTAGTAGCCAGAACTCACTTCTCAGCCTACTATTCAAGGCCCGATTTGCCTAATAAGCCAAGTTTTCCTGAATTAATTTATTTACTATAATTTTTTTCTTATGAAATGATAAACCTACCCTTTTCACTATGTATGAGGTCAATTTTTTTTTATTGGAGTAAAATTAACGTAGATATATGACCGAACCTAACCAACCCTACCTAACCTAACCTAACCTATATATATAGGTAAGGTTAGGTTAGGTAGCCAAAAAAAGCTAGGTTAGGTTAGGTTAGGTAGGTTAGGTAGACGAAAAAACATTAATTCATGAAAACTTGGCTTATTAGGCAAATCGGGCCTTGCATAGTAGGCTGAGAAGTGAGTTCTGGCTACTAGGTACGACATATATATATATATATATATATATATATATATATATATATATATATATATATATATATATATATATATATATATATATATATGTCGTACCTAGTAGCCAGAACTCACTTCTCAGCCTACTATTCAAGGCCTGATTTGCCTAATAAGCCAAGTTTTCCTGAATTAATATATTTACTATAATTTTTTTCTTATGAAATGATAAAGCAACCCTTTTCTCTATGTATGAGGTCATTTTTTTTTATTGGAGTTAAAATTAACGTAGATATATGACCGAACCTAACCAACCCTACCTAACCTAACCTAACCTATATTTATAGGTAAGGTTAGGTTAGGTAGCCAAAAAAAGCTAGGTTAGGTTAGGTTAGGTAGGTTAGGTAGACGAAAAAACATTAATTCATGAAAACTTGGCTTATTAGGCAAATCGGGCCTTGAATAGTAGGCTGAGAAGTGCGTTCTGGCTATTAGGTACGACATATATATATATATATATATATGTCGTACCTAGTAGCCAGAACGCACTTCTCAGCCTACTATGCAAGGCCCGATTTGCCTAATAAGCCAAGTTTTCCTGAATTAATATATTTTCTCTAATTTTTTTCTTATGAAATGATAAAGCTACCCATTTCATTATGTTTGAGGTCAATTTTTTTTTATTGGAGTTAAAATTAACGTAGATATATGACCGAACCTAACCAACCCTACCTAACCTAACCTAACCTATCTTTATAGGTTAGGTTAGGTTAGGTAGCCGAAAAAGTTAGGTTAGGTAGGTTAGGTAGTCGAAAAACAATTAATTCATGAAAACTTGGCTTATTAGGCAAATCGGGCCTTGCATAGTAGGCTGAGAAGTGCGTTCTGGCTACTAGGTACGACATATATATATATATATATATATATATATATATATATATATATATATATATATATATATATATATATATATATATATATATATATATATATATATAACTGAAAACTCACACCCCAGAAGTGACTCGAACCCATACTGCCAGGAGCAACGCAACTGGTATGTACAGGGACGCCTTAATCCGCTTGACCATCACGACCGGACATAAGGAAGTGATAGCCGAAGCTATTTGAACCACTTCCCCGCCGGCACTCGGATGGTAATCTTGGGCATAGCATTTTATCAAATCACCTCATTCTTTGGGGCACACGTGAGGAACACAAATGCAAACAAGCCTGAATGGTCCCCAGGACTATATACAACTGAAAACTCACACCCCAGAAGTGACTCGAACCCATACTGCCAGGAGCAATGCAACTGGTATGTACAGGGACGCCTTAATCCGCTTGACCATCACGACCGGACATAAGGAAGTGATAGCCGAAGCTATTTGAACCACTTCCCCGCCGGCACTCGGATGGTAATCTTGGTAATCTCGGATGGTAATCTTCAAATAGCTTCGGCTATCACTTCGGCTATCTTAACCTAACCTAAAATAACACAACTAAGTCAATAAATCAGTTCCTAATATAATATAGTAATAATGATGCCAATAAACTAATTGGAAACCATTTATTAAAAATAAAGAAAATCACTCGGCCTATTAGGCAAATCGGACCTTGCATAGCAGTCCGAGTACTGCGTTCTGGCTACTAGGTACAACATATATATATATATATATATATGTCGTACCTAGTAGCCAGAACGCACTTCTCAGCCTACTATGCAAGGCCCGATTTGCCTAATAAGCCAAGTTTTCATGAATTAATTGTTTTTCGACTACCTAACCTACCTAACCTAACCTAACCTAACTTTTTTGGCTACCTAACCAAACCTAACCTATAAAGATAGGTTAGGTTAGGTTAGGTAGGGTTGGTTAGGTTCGGTCATATATCTACGTTAATTTTAACTCCAATAAAAAAAAATTGACCTCATACATAATGAAATGGGTAGCTTTATCATTTCATAAGAAAAAAATTAGAAAAAATATATTAATTCAGGAAAACTTAGCTTATTAGGCAAATCGGGCCTTGAATAGTAGGCCAAAAAGTGAGTTCTGGCTACTAGGTACGACATATATATATATATATATATATATGTCGTACCTAGTAGCCAGAACTCACTTCTCAGCCTACTATTCAAGGCCCGATTTGCCTAATAAGCCAAGTTTTCCTGAAATAATATATTTACTATAATTTTTTTCTTATGAAATGATAAAGCAACCCTTTTCTCTATGTATGAGGTCAATTTTTTTTAATTGGAGTTAAAATTAACGTAGATATATGACCGAACCTAACCAACCCTACCTAACCTAACCTAACCTATATTTATAGGTAAGGTTAGGTTAGGTAGCCAAAAAAAGCTAGGTTAGGTTAGGTTAGGTAGGTTAGGTAGACGAAAAAACATTAATTCATGAAAACTTGGCTTATTAGGCAAATCGGGCCTTGAATAGTAGGCTGAGAAGTGCGTTCTGGCTATTAGGTACGACATATATATATATATATATATATATATATATATATATATATATATATATATATATATATATATGTCGTACCTAGTAGCCAGAACTCACTTCTCAGCCTACTATTCAAGGCCCGATTTGCCTAATAAGCCAAGTTTTCCTGAATTAATATATTTACTATAATTTTTTTCTTATGAAATGATAAAGCAACCCTTTTCTCTATGTATGAGGTCAATTTTTTTTTATTGGAGTTAAAATTAACGTAGATATATGACCGAACCTAACCAACCCTACCTAACATAACCTAACCTATATTTATAGGTAAGGTTAGGTTAGGTAGCCAAAAAAAGCTAGGTTAGGTTAGGTTAGGTAGGTTAGGTAGACGAAAAAACATTAATTCACGAAAACTTGGCTTATTAGGCAAATCGGGCCTTGAATAGTAGGCTGAGAAGTGCGTTCTGGCTATTAGGTACGACATATATATATATATATATATATATATATTTATATATATATATATATATAAATATATATATATATATATATATATATATATATATATATATATTTATATATATATATATATATATAAAATATATATATATATATATATATATATATATATATATATATAATATATATATATATATATATATATATATATATATATATATATATATATATATATATATAAGCCTATACTTGCATAAACCACAAGTGAAGATTAACAATCTTTGGACAACACCCACCAGTGGGACTCGAACCCAGAAAGCACAACTACCTTCCAGTAGCTGCAATAACTAGTACGCTTTAACCCACTACACCATCAGACCCTACAAAAGAAGTAGAGACTTCGAAATATATATACATCTCAAATATCTCCACTTCCCGAGGGCACCAGATAAGTGTGAGGTTAGTCTGCGTTTTTCATCAGCCACTGTCAATGTGAGAGAACTCGTGTCCATGCTATAAGCCTATACTTGCATAAACCACAAGTGAAGATTAACAATCTTTGTACAACATTCACCAGTGGGACTCGAACCCAGAAAGCACAACTACCTTCCAGTAGCTGCCATAACTAGTACGCTTTAACCCACTACACCATCAGACCCTACAAAAGAAGTAGAGACTTCGAGATATATATACATCTCAAATATCTCAACTTCCCGAGGGCACCAGATAAGTGTGAGGTTAGTCTGCGTTTTTCATCAAGCCACTGTCAATGTGAGAGAACTCGTGTCCATGCTATAAGCCTATACTTGCATAAACCACAAGTGAAGATTAACAATCTTTGGACAACACCCACCAGTGGGACTCGAACCCAGAAAGCACAACTACCTTCCAGTTGCTGCCATAACTACTAGTTATGGCAGCTACTATATGACCGAAAGGTTAAGTTTCATAATTCTAACGCGAATCTTCTCAATATTTCTTACGTTTGTCTTTATTGTCGAGGGTAATTGAAAAATTAACTCTCCAAAATATTTTTTTTTGAGAGAGAGAGTAATTTTTTATTTTTGGTCTGATGCCTAGAAGCATTCCGTAAGTCTTCATACATTTTCAAAGACTTGGTTTACACATAACATACATTGTGCTTTTTATTTGTTTTGGTTGAGGTGATATGACACAAATATTTTGGGTGAGGTTGGTATGAAATGCATGATAATGAAAGTAACTGCCGAAGGCCTATTGGCCCAAACTTTCTCTTGCTGCTCCTATGTTGGTTTGTGGTCTTGAAGTGGGTTGAATATAATTATGCATTAATTGGCTGTTGATTGTTGGTGTTAACTATTTGATGTGTAGTGCCTCGCTGATGTCGAGTCTCCTGCTATCTCTGTATCTATCGATGATTTCTGTGTTGTTTGTTAGGATTTCTCTGGTGATGGTCTGGTTGCGAGAAGAGATTAAATGTTCCTTGATGGAGCCCTGTTGTTTGTGCATTGTTAATCGCCTAAAAAGAGACCTTGTTTTCTTGCCTATACACTGAGTTCTTTGGGGATTACAGTACCCAAGTGGGCAAATGAAAGCATAGACGACATTGGTATCCTTTAAGGTGTTTTGTTTGGTGTCTGGAGAGTTTTTCATGAGTAGGTTAGCCGTTTTTTTGTAGTAAATTGTCAATTGTATTTTCTGATTTTTGTCTGTGGGGGATTACGTTCCTATTAATAATATCTTTCAGGACACTTTCCTTCGTTTTATGAGCCGTCGAAAAGAAGTTCCTGTAAAACAGTCTATTAGGAGGTTCAGGTGTTGTGTTAGTTGACTCTTCAGAGGTTGCATGGCGTTTCACCTTTCCTTTTATGACGTCTTCAACATAACCATTAGAGAAGCCATTTTTGACTAGGTTCTGCCTTACCCTTCAGAGTTCTTCATCGACTTGCTTCCATCCTGAGCTCGGACTGAGAGCACAGTCGACGTAAGCACTGACAATACTCCTCACATTTTCAAAGACAAATTTTTATGTACTCCGTTTGATGCTTATATTTGTTTCTGGGTAATGTGATGAAACAGGAACCAATGGGTAATCATGGGGTAAAAATAATTTTTCAGTCAAAACACAAATTATTGCAGATTTTCTCTTCTTGCTTCTGTGTTGGTTCAGGGTCTTGAAGTGGGTAGAATGTAATTATGTGTTTATTGGCTATACTCACCTATTTGTGTTTGTTAAGCTCTGGCTCTTTGGTCCCACCTCTCAATCGTCAATCAACTGGTGTATAGATTCCAGAGCCTACTGGGCTCTGGCATATCTACATTTGAAACTGTATATGGAGTCAGCCTCCACTACATCACTGCCTAATGCATTCCACCTGTTAACTACTCTGACACTGAAAAAGTTCTTTTTAACTTCCCTGTGGCTCATTTGGGTACTCAGTTTCCACCTGTGTTCCCTTGTTTGCATACCACCCGTGTTAAACAGTTTCTACCCTGTCAATTCCCTTGAGAATTTTGTAAGTAGTGATCATGTCTCCCCATACTCTTCCTGTGTCGTGAGGTGAATTTCCGCCTTTCAGCCTTTCCTTGTAACTCATGCTTTTCAGATCTAGGACTGGCCTAGTGGCATTCCTCTGAACTTTTTCCAGCTTTGTGTTGGGCTTGACTAGGTACGGGCTCCATGCTGGGGCCGCATACTCCAGGATTGGTCTTACATATGTCGTGTACAAGGTTCTGAATGAGTCCTTCCACAGGTTCCTGAAGGTTGTCCTGATGCTAGCCAGCCTCGCATATGCTGCAGATATAATTCTTTTTATGTGGGCTTCAGGAGACAGGTTTGGTGTGATATCAACTCCTAGATCTTTCTCTCGGTCCGTTTCATGAAGTACTTCATCTCCTTTTTTGTATTCTGTGTCTGGCTTCCTGTTTCCACCGCCTAGTTTCGTTACTTTGCATTTACTCGGGTTGAACGGTTGAACTGTAGCTACCATTTGTCGGACCATTGATTCAGTCTGTCTAGGTCATCTTGTAGCCTCCTACTATCATCCTCTGTTTTAATCCTCCTCATAATTTTTGTATCATCAGCAAACAATGAGAGGAACGATTCTTTACCTTCTAGGAGATCATTTACATATATCAGAAACAGTATAGGTCCAAGGACTGGCCCCTGCAGGATTCCACTAGTGAGGTCTCGCCAATCTGAGACCTCACCTCTCACAGTGTTTCGCTGTCTTCTGTTGCTTAGGTACTCCTTTATCCAATGGAGTACCTTCCCTTTCACTCCTGCCTGCATCTCCCACTTTTTCACTAGTAATAGTGGTACTGTGTCAAAGACTTTCTGGCAATCCAAAAATATGCAGACTGCCCACCCCTCTCTTTCTTGCCTGATTTTTGTTGCCAGGTCGTTAAATTCAATTAATCCTGTGAGACAGGGCTTGCTATCCCTGATCCCATGTTGATGTTGTGATACAAAGTTCTTTCGCTCCAGATGTTCCACTAGCTTTTTTCGCACAATCTTCTCCATCAGCTTGCATGGTATGTACGTTAGGGACACTGGCCTGTAGTTCAGTGCCTCCTGTCTACCCCCTTTCTTTTATATTGGTATTACATTAGCCACTTTCTAAATTCTTGGCAGTTCCGCTGTTGCCAGTGATTTGTTATGCAATATGGAGATTGGCAGGCACAGTGCCTCTGCTCCTTCCTTTAGTACCCAAGAGGAGATTCCATCTGGGCCTATAGTCTTTGTCACATCCAACTCTATTAAAAGCTCCCTTACTTCCCCACTGGTAATCTTAAGCTCTTCTAGTGGTTCCCGGTTAACAATTCCCTTTCTTATTTTTAGAACTTCTTCTTGCTCCAAAGTGAAGACCTCCTGGAATTTCTTATTCAGTTCTTCGCACACTTCATTTTCTTTTATAGTGAATCCGTCTGCCCCTATCTCTAATTTCATTACCTGTTCCTTTACTTTTTTTTCTCCTGATGAGGGTGTGCAGTAATTTAGGTTGAGTCTTTACCTTGCTTGCGATGTGATTTTCGTATTGCCCTTCTGCCTCTCTTCTTATTCTGACATAATCAGTCCTGGCACTCTGGTATCTTTCTCTGCTCTCAAATGTCCTGTTATTTCTATAATTCCTCCATGCCCTTTTACTCTGCTGTTCTTTTTCTTTACTTTGTTCTCCCAGTCTATTCTTCGATGATTGAAGTACCCCATGATGAGCAGATGGGATCTATTTCTACAGGCAGTAGAGCCTGCCCTCTTAATTATAGTGTTGACTGCCATATGGTTGTTGTCATACTCTTGCCTGGGGTCTTCTGTAAATTTGGTGGAGGGTTATATGTCACTTCTACTACTACTTTTAGTCCTCCTATTGTCATGGTGGCTGTTATGTAGTCTCTGAAACCCTCGCAGCCCGGGATAACCATCTCCTTCAAACTCCATTCCTTTCTCATTAGTAAGGCCACTCCACCTCCTCCCCTTCCTTCCCTTCCTCTCTCTTCTTATTCCAGTGTTGTCCTGGGGGAAACACCGCGTTTGTTATGATTCCTGAGAGTTTTGTTTCTGTGAGTCCGATTACAGCTTAGTTCACTTCTGGTGCTCTTTCCCTTAGTTCACTTGCCTTGCTTGTAATCCCATCTATGTTCGAGTACATTACCCTGAAACTGACTTTCTTCTGTCCTTTCTCAGTTTTCATTGTTCCCCCTGAAGCAGGGAAGCAGGAAGGGACCAGGATGGTTGAGCCTATGAAGGGGGACCTGGGGATCTGGGGTGTGTGGGGGCTGGGAGGATCTGGTATGGGGAGGGTGGTGGAGGAGGGAGGGCTTAGAGGGTGGTGGATAAAAAAGGGTTTGGGGGATGGGGATGAGGGGAAGGCTTGGGGGGGGGATTTGAGGGGGAGGCTTGGGGGGGGGGGTTGAGAGAGGGGAGGCTTTAGAGAGTGTGGGAGAAGGGGGGGAAGGTTGGGGGGTATGGGAGGAAGGAGGGCTTGGAGGGATGAGGAAGGGTGGGCTTGGGGTGGCAGAATAAAACGGATGGCTTGGGGGGTGGTGCGGGGAAAGGGAGGGTTTAGGGGAGTGGGGGGAGAAGGGAGGGCATAGTGGAGTGGGGGATACTGGAGGGTTTAGGAGGGCGGGGGAGAATAAAAGGCTTGGGGGTGGGGGAAAAGGGAGGTCATGGAGAAGAAGGGAGGGCTTGGGGGTGCAGGAGAAGGGAGATCCTGGATAGGAGGAGGGGGGAGAGGGAGCCCTAGGTGAGGACCTAGGCTGGCAGGGGCTGGGGCAGGTAAGACGTCTATTGGGTGGAAGGTGGGGTGTTGCTTCCCTCACTGTGTATGTTGGACTGCTTGTGGAGGGTTCCTAACTCCCCAATGGGATTTTAGGGCTCAGGGTTGTGGCTCCCTGATTCCTTTCTTTCTCCCTGCACTCCCTCCTTGCAGCTGCTGCCTTCATTCACTCGTCGCTTGTCATATCCCTCTGCAGGAATACTTTTTGAACTTCGGAACATTTGCTAGCCTGCTATTCCTTGCAAACAATTCCTCTTTTGTTCTCTCGGTCGTGAATACCACCTTTATCAATCGGTCTCTGTCCTCGTTTTACTGTCCGAGCCTGAAAACCTTTTCAATATTCTGGTCATCCCTCTCTATCTTTACCCCTTTAAGGATCTCATTAACTTCATATTTGTCCTTGTCTCTCCACTCCACTGGAATGGTTCCTGTTTGCTTCTTAATGCCTACTGTTACTACTACTACTGCTCTTTTTTGCTCTATCAGCTGGCTAGTACATCTAATTGCTTCCTGAGTAGAAGCCACTTCCATAACAACTGCCCTTACTGCAGACCTAGCTTCAGGGGGTCTTTTTATACAATTCTGCAAATGAAGGTTGTTTTGTAGAAGTCCCCTCAAGAGGAGCATCACCATCTCCTTGAGGGATGGTTTGTGTCTGGCATTGGGCAGGAGTTTCCCAATAGAGGAGATAGAGAGAGAGAGAGAGAGAGAGAGAGAGAGAGAGAGAGAGAGAGAGAGAGAGAGAGAGAGAGAGAGAGAGAGAGAGAGAGAGAGAGAGAGAGAGAGAGAGAGAGAGAGACAGGGAGAGAGAGAGAGAGACAGGGAGAGAGAGAGAGAGAGAGAGAGAGAGAGAGAGAGAGAGAGAGAGAGAGAGAGAGAGAGAGAGAGAGAGAGAGAGAGAGAGAGAGAGAGAGAGAGAGAGAGAGAGAGAGAGAGAGAGAGAGAGAGAGAGAGAGAGAGAGAGACAGGGAGAGAGAGAGAGAGAGAGAGAGGGAGAGAGAGAGAGAGAGAGAGAGAGAGAGAGAGAGAGAGAGAGAGAGAGAGAGAGAGAGAGAGAGAGAGAGAGAGAGAGAGAGAGAGAGAGAGAGAGAGAGAGAGAGAGAGAGAGAGAGAGAGAGAGAGAGAGAGAGAGAGAGACAGGGAGAAAGAGAAGGGAGAGAGAGAAGGGAGAGAGAGAAGGGAGAGAGAGAGAGAGAGAGAGAGAGAGAGAGAGAGAGAGAGAGAGAGGGAAGGGAGAGATAGGGTGTGTGTGTGCGTGTGCGCGCGCGTGTGTGTGTATGTGTGTGTGTGTGTGTGTATGCGTGCGTGTGTGCTTGTGTGTGTGTGTAATGGATGGGTGTAGAGGGGTTGTAAGAGGGGTGATACGGAGGGGGTTGGGGGGGTTAACCGGTGGAGGGATAGCGTGGGAGAGAGAGGGAGTGAGGAAGAGTGAGGGAGAGCGAGGGAGAGTGGTGGATAGACAGGTGGGGAGATGGATGGAGGGAGAGAGGAGGAAGAGGGTGTTACGGACCTGAGCCCAGCGTCGTAGCATGGAGCTGTGACGACAACGCCATCTGTGAGTCAGCTCCCGAAACCCCCTCCAAATGGACGACGCCATCTAGCGAGGACGGGAGATACCGGCCACAGGGGTTGGTTTCCCGTCTTAATCAGCTCATAACGTAGCCGCTGCTTACCTCTGGTGAGGTGGCGCTTAGACAGCAACGCCATCTATGGAGTGGATAGGTGGACGTTTGTGTCTAAGCCTGTAAGTGAGGTGCCCTAGAGTGTCCCTAGTACTAATGACGTGTCTGATTACAGAGTCGACCTGGGACTGCTATATTGGACGATGGATCAGTCTACCCAAGGCAGCCAAAGTCTCTCCACGTGTTTGCTGCAGAAGCTGTGAGTCACCCCCGGACGAACACTGTTGAGTGTGTTAGCCTGCCTGTGACATGGTAGTACCAGGAATCGTCTTATCTGGGGGCTGGCTGGTGGAAGAGACTACCCACTGTGGTGTGGAGAGAGGAGAGTGATCTGCGGAATCACACGAGGCTCCTGCCTAGGGCTCGCAACCCTAGTATCGATCGTGGAGTGGCCTACACAGCGGAGCTGATCGGAACCTGCCAGCTACAGGCTGGATTTGTGGTTGAAGGCCTCCACGACGGTGCACCCAGTGGGACCATGATTTGGCTGGCCTGTGGCCAGGGTAGATTCGCCGAGAGAATCAAAGGATTCACCGTGGGCCACGAAGAAGAGAACCAGGGCTACTCATCTTGAGCACCGTGGAGCATCCTGTGTCTTCAGAGGAAGACTAATTTGTATATAATAAGTGTAGTTATAGCAACCCCGCGTGTGACTGTGATATATTTATGGTGGTGGTAGCAATATATATACAAAAGCAGTACATTTGTATCCCTTCCCCTTTAATTTAACTTGCGTTACAGAACGCACCCCTTGAAAGCCACTACTAGCTTGGGGCCGGATACCCAAAGTCTAATAACATCAGAGAAGAACCCAGTTGCGACCCAATAGGGCCGTAACAGAGGGAGAGAAGAGACCATGGGAGGAATGGAGATGGGAGAGAGGGATAGGGGGTGCATTGCAAGTGGGGGGATGGGGATGGTGTGTGGGGTGGTTCTTCATCGACCTGCTGTTGATAGCTGGTGTTGATGTGTAGGGCCTTGCTGATGTCGAGCCTCCTGCTCTTGCTGTATCTATCGATAATTTTGTTGTTGCTTGTTAAGATTTCTCTGGTGATAGTCTGGTTGTGTGAGGAGATTATATGCTCCTTGATGGAACCCTGTTGTTTGTGCATTATTTATCGTAGAAAGAGACGATGTTGTCTTTCCTGTATACTGAGATCATTGAGGCTGACAGTCCTCAAGTGAGCATGCAAGAGTCATCATGTGAGCATATATTATTATATGAAGTGAAATAAAATTCGCCCAAATAATGTTATTTTACCATATTTCTCTGTTTTTGAAAAAATATGGTCAAGGTCTTGAAACTTTTTGATATACATGTATTGTTTAGCTACGAATATAACATTGGTAAACTATCAGTTAGGAACAGCCCTCGCATTGATAATTGTGTCATTTATAAAATACCTTGTAAAGACTGTAATACGTTCTATGTTGGGCAAACATCTAAAGATTTGAAATGTAGAATTTCGCATCACAAATACTCTGTAAGACATGGTCAATAGTCTAATGCTTTGTTTGTTAATTTGTCAGAAAATGCTCACCAAATTGATTGGGAGATGGCTTCTTCGATAACGAATTGTAAAAGTACTTATAACAGGAACATAATATAATCTGCTTTAATACAGATTACAAAAAAATGTAATTTGAACATTAGCAGTGGTTTATATAACTTAGATCCATTTTTGATAGATCAATTAAGGGGCAATTTGAGTAGGATCATTGATACACATTTGTCTTACTAATTCATTGTAAATATTTACTATCTTATGCTATTATTATCCATGTGTGGGCCTATTGGTGGGTATAAATGAGAGCTGCCTCGCATGGGTCAATATGCCTTCTGTAGTTCTTATACGGCTCTTGTTTGTATCTACCTGGTTCCCATTCATTTTTCATTGTACCTCACCTCACTCTCCTGCCTATATATATGTCCAATACTTGACTTGTAAATCATTCCTATTCCTTATGAAGATGTATTAATATTCGAAAGTACTTAAGGAAATTTCTGTTTCAATTCTTCCTCCGTGGTCGGACACTGTCATATTTTTCATCACGTGTTAAATTTCGTGATTTACACACACACACACACACACACACACACACACACACACACACACACACACACACACACACACACACACACACACACACACACACACACACACACACACACACACACACACACACACACACACACACACACACACACACACACACACACACACACACACACAAAATCAGACCTATCATACTCTGACCATAATAGATAGATATTTGTGTTTGTGACATCATACTCTACCACCTGTCCATATATGGCCTCCCACTACCTCTCTAGTCACAAGTGACACTAGTGAACATTGCAGCATAACATCCTTCATCTTCAACGCCACAAACTTCGTCAGAAAAATAAAATGAACAAAGCCATGAAAGACAGAGAAAAACGCAAATTAATGTGTGCTTTAATGTATTTGATATTTTGGGCAACACTAATTTAAAGTTTTATTTATTTAATTGGAAGCCCAGCAGGGCAAAATACAGTGTAAAGTATTTTTAGTTTTTTTTTTTCTGAGAACTGTGTGGGTGTTCACGGAGCGATCAGTTAATCTGTTCTTGATAGACTTGCTCAACATGTTGATCTGGTCTTGTTATACTTCTAGAACTTGTTAATCATTTTTCGACACACTTATAGAACATGTTGGTCTGTCACATGCACTCTTACAACTCAAGTTGATACACTTACAGAACATGTTGATCTGTTCTTGGTACACTTACATAACATGTTGGTCTGTTCTTGGAACACTTACAGAACATGTTGATCTGTTCTTGGTACACTTACAGAACATGTTGATCTGTTCTTGGTACACTTACATAACATGTTGATCTGTTCTTGGTACACTTACATAACATGTTGATCTGTTCTTGGTACACTTACATAACATGTTGATCTGTTCTTGGTACACTTACATAACATGTTGATCTGTTCTTGGTACACTTACAGAACATGTTGATCTGTTCTTGGTACACTTACATAACATGTTGATCTGTTCTTGGTACACTTACAGAACATGTTGATCTGTTCTTGGTACACTTACAGAACATGTTGATCTGTTCTTGGTACACTTACAGAACATGTTGATCTGTTCTTGGTACACTTACAGAACATGTTGATCTGTTCTTGGTACACTTACAGAACATGTTGATCTGTTCTTGGTACACTTGTAGAAAATGTTGGTCTGTTCTTGAACACTTGTTGGACAATCAAATACATCTTAAAGGAATAGTAGCTGAAGCTATTACTACGTACTTTTAATACAGGAACCATGAAGGACCTATAGCTTCTCTCTCTTCTATTATAGGTCCCACTTGGGGATATAGGTCCCCTCTTCTATTATAGGTCCCACTTGGGGATATAGGTACCCTCTTCTATTATAGGTCCCACTTGGGGATATAGGTCCCCTCTTCTATTATAGGTCCCACTTGGGGATATAGGTACCCTCTTCTATTATAGGTCCCACTTGGGGTTATAGGCACCCTCTTCTATTATAGGTCCCACTTGGGTTTATAGCTACCCTCTTCTATTATAGGTCCCACTTGGGGTTATAGCTACCCTCTTCTATTATAGGTCCCACTTGGGGTTATAGCTACCCTCTTCTATTATAGGTCCCACTTGGGGTTATAGCTACCCTCTTCTATTATAGGTCCCACTTGGGGTTATAGCTACCCTCTTCTATTATAGGTCCCACTTGGGGTTATAGCTACCCTCTTCTATTATAGGTCCCACTTGGGGTTATAGCTACCCTCTTCTATTATAGGTCCCACTTGGGGTTATAGCTACCCTCTTCTATTGAAAGTCTCTCAAGGGGCTATTACTACCTTCCTCCATTCACCTGGCCTGAAGGAGTCTCGAACCCTGGACCCCACGCGTGTGAGGCCGTAACTCTATCGACTGGCTATGTGTAGTCTTAATAAGGAAAGTTTCCAAAAGCAGCATCCTGATGCCAAACTGGAATGTTCAACTTTACCTGACGACTACTGAAGCTCAGAGAAATTAGTGAAGACTACTAGTAGCCCAGTCAATAGAGCACATGCTTCACACACGTGGGGTCCACGGTTCGAATCTTCTAGAACCCAGGTGAATGAAATGTTTATTTCCACGTTAGTGTGGATGGCAATTTATACTCCCTTCCTCTATTACAAGTCCCTCAAGGGGGCTCACAGGTAGTCCTGTACAAACATCCTTCTTGGCATTATTAGTACATGAAAATAAGTTAACCACACCTCATAATTATTCAAAACCTTAAAATTAAATTGACCTAAATGCGTTTCTGGAGTCAAGTAATGACTGCTTAACCAGCGTCTCCCAGGAGAGGGACCAGGTTTGAATACGTGAGATGGTCTAAACTAATTAGGCGAGGTGAAATGAGCCTCTCCCACTGCGCATAAAACCAACCCAATAATTAAATGCCAGGCAGCTACCATCTCGGTGCATTACTAATAAGCCAAAAGAATATTGCTCAATGGAGACTAATTGGCTCTTTACCATATTCTAGAGAATCCTCTCGATTCCAGAAAATCCATTCATTTTTGGTCCGAGAAAAATGTGAACATATTCAACAAACTTCAGCTTACAAGCGGAAGTTTGGAATTCTGGGCTTTGGTGCTCTCACTGAGCACAGTGTCCACAAGACCTGGAGAGAGGCTAGTATGCTACTCTTCAAGCACAGTGTCCACAAGACCTGGAGAGAGGCTAGTATGCTACTCTTCAAGCACAGTGTCCACAAGACCTGGAGAGAGGCTAGTATGCTACTCTTCAAGCACAGTGTCCACAAGACCTGGAGAGAGGCTAGTATGCTACTCTTCAAGCACAGTGTCCACAAGACCTGGAGAGAGGCTAGTATGCTACTCTTCAAGCACAGTGTCCACAAGACCTGGAGAGAGGCTAGTATGCTACTCTTCAAGCACAGCGTCCACAAGACCTGGAGAGAGGCTAGTATGCTACTCTTCAAGCACAGTGTCCACAAGACCTGGAGAGAGGCTAATATGCTGCTCTTCAAGCACAGTGTCCACAAGACATGGAGAGAGGCTAATATGCTGCTCTTCAGAGATTTAAATGTAAATAACCAGAGCGTAGTTGCTGACGACTCTCAGTGAGCCAACATTCATTGAACTAAGTGAGGTTTGGATTGTGTTCAGGTTGCCCAATCGCTTGTGAACAACGACAAGTTTATTGTTGGCAATTTCAGTAACCCCATTGTTACTTGGATTACCTTGTCAAGTGTCCAGGGAGCCAGACGATCAATTTAAATGACTGAAGGCAATTTCCAGTTTCAGAAAGTGACATCTCCAACGCGAGCGGACAATGTCTTAAGACTTTGTGACAATATCTGAAGAATTATTATCATTAAGTCTTAGGATATTGTCACTCTCTTAAGACTTGATTCTCACAACAGAAAAATAAGAAGTTATATGTCGAGGAAAACTAAGACAAAATAACAGGGACATAGGTTCATGAACTTAGATGTATAAATTAATGTATAGGTAAATTATATTTAAATTAATTTTCTGCCCGAAAAGCTATGCGTGTTAGTGACTTTGTTTCAATGTAAAAATATAAATCCTGTATTTCTCACAAACCTCTCATTGAATCTCACTAACCCATTGTACCTCCTTGTAAATAAAAATTATTATTATAATTATTATTACTATTATTATTATTATTATTATTATTATTATTATTATTGTTATTATTATTATTACTATTATTATTATTATTATTATTATTATTATTATTATAATTATTACTATTATTATTATTATTATTATTATTACTATTATTATTATTGTTGCTATACCAAACTACAGATCACAGATTTTAATGAGATACATCGACTTCAATAATTGTAATTAGATCCTTCAGGGAACACTATCGAGATGTGAATCAGATGCCACTTTCAATATGCTTGAAATCAAATTAGACAAGGTTATCAAAAATATATATATAAAAATGTAAAAGTTTTTGCCAAAGAATTAAAAAGAGACAATGAACGAGTTTCCTCAGCCTGAATGCCAAAATCGCTGATATAATTTTTTTTAGTAAATTAATAACTCTTTGAAAACGTTTATTGGTGTAATCCTAGGAGTTAGTGGGACTTTATAAGATTACAGATCACGCAGCACGCATGGAAAATATTATACACGGGAACAGGGAACTGGAAATTACACATAACATTAAACCCAACGCAGCCATCACATTGGTCTCCACAAACTACAACACTACCAACATGAAAGTCGACTCACTAATGTTCTTGGTTGAATAGCTTTAGTTGTGTCGTGGCTGAGTGGGTTAAGGCAAGCGTCTCTGAGTCACTAGAACGCTGATTTAAATCCGCGTTTAATTTAAAATTAAATAAATATTTAAATAAATTTAAATAATTAAAATATTTGGTGAAATCAGCATTCTCAACAAACTGAAGATTCTAAGAGCTGATTTAAATAAACACGTCATCAGGAACAATACTACTATATAAAAATTGTTAACACTGCGTATTTGGCCCTAACTACCACCGGGTAAACACAGTCTGTTCATAATAGGAACGTCTCAGGTTCGATTCCCGAGAGAGGACAAACGTTCGGGTTCACCTTTCAGTAAAGAGGCATACCCGAGTGTTAGGTAACTGACGTAGGCTGCCTCCTGGCGAAGGTCAAAGGTGCACCTAGCGAGGACGAAGGCCAACAAAATCCCAACAAGCTTCGTGTCCCGTGTAACAGGAAACCGGAAACCATATTATACTCATACCTCACGACAGGTCGTCGCAGTGATTGCAACTCACTCGCTCTCTCTCTCTCTCTCTCTCTCTCTCTCTCTTTCTCTTTGTCTTTATAAACTATGACTAGCGGTCATTAGGAACAGTGCTTAAGTTCCCAAGAAAACTGCAAGCTAAGCCTTCCTCCATACATTAATTATTATAATTCACCATTCGAAAACCCCAAATAACAATTTCACTTTTATTATTTGGATAGTCTATGATCAGGATATCCCTAATATAGTCATCTTATTGAATTTATATCACATATATCAGTCAAGGCGTACCTGTGATGACAAACTGCGTGAACAGCTGTCTCTCTGGATTCGAGTCTACTGCAGGGAGGGTGTCCATGTGTAGGGGGTGTTCATGTGTAGGGGGTGTCCATGTGTAGGTGTCCATGTCCATAAAAAAACTCGCGAGTTTATGCAAGTAAAATGTCGTGTATAGAGACACGAGTTCTTCCTGTAATGCAGTTGCTTGATGAAAAACGTGATATGACCATACTCTGCTCTGGTGCCCTCGGGGAATGGAGATATATGGGGTAAATACCTCGAAATGTAGTGGATACAAGTGTGTACCTGCCATCTTGATGGCCAGGGTCCGAGTCTCCTGGTGGGTGTGAGTGTCTAAAGTTCTATACTTCAAAACTTGTGGTTTAAAGCAAGTCAGTGCATTAAGCATGGAAACTGTGTTCTCCCATATAACAGGGCTTGATGGAAAACGTGAGTGATCCCTCACTGTCTCGTTGCCTGGAGAGGATGGGATATCTGGGAAGTTAAATACCCCGGAATTACCACCTCTTAGTGCTCTGAGTATGGTGTAGTGGATACAAGTACGTGCCTGCTATCTTGATGGCCGGGGTTCGAGTCTCCTGGTGGGTGTGAGTGTCTAAAGTTCTATACTTCAAAACTTGTGGTTTAAAGCAAGTCAGTGTATATATATATATATATATATATATATTATAGGGGTGGTAGGAGAGGAAAAGATTAAAGTATTCAGTGAGAATCCACAAGGTCTTCTCTGAACACTTTATATTCTTCTTCGAGTCCCTTTAATTACACCTGTGGTGGTACCCCTAAATAAATATATATATATATATATATATATATATATATATATATATATATATATATATATATATATATTGGAAGCAGTTTTCTTGCTAACATGTTGTTGAATATGATCATATGGGCAAGATTAATGATTCTACAAGACTCTTCTCAATATTTCTTACGTTTTACTTCACTGTCGAGAAAAGTTGAAAAATTATCTCTCCAAAAGTTAATTTTTACACTTTATTATAGTCTGACCTCCAAGGGTCAGACGTTTTGCAAGGTACACCTTACAATTTCAAAGACAATTTTACCGTGTCTAACATAGGATTATATGCTCTTTGGGTGAGGTGGTGGATGAATGCCATAACAAGGGGGGGGGCGGTATTATTTGGGTATTAAATGTATCAATGAATAAATGGATCAAAGGGGTATCAATGAATACATCCATCAATGGGGATATCAATGAATAAATGGATCAAGGGGGTATCAATGAATAAATGGATCAAGGGGGTATCAATGAATAAATGGATCAAGGGGGTATCAATGAATAAATGGATCAAGGGGGTATCAATGAATAAATGGATCAAGGGGGTATCAATGAATAAATGAGTCAAGGGGGGTATCAATGAATAAATGGTTCAATGGGTATTAGTAGGGTCACTGGATGTTGTGTCTGCATTGGGTCTTGAAGTGGGTAGAATATAATTATGTGTTAGCTGGGTGTTGATTGCTGGTCTGGACTTCTTAATTAATATGTAGTGCCTCGCTGATGTCCAGTCTCCTGCTGCCGTTATGTCTGTCGATTATTTAAGTGTTGCTTGTCAAGATGCCTCTGGTGATGATCTGGTTGTGTGTGGAGATTACATGTTCCTTGATGGAGTCCTGTTGTTTGTGCATTGTTAATCGCCTACAGAGAGACGTTTTTGACGCCTATATACTGAGATCGTTGGGGCTGACAGTCCCCAAGTGGGCATATGAAGGCATAGACGACGTTAATATCTCTTAAGGAGCTTTGCTTGGAGCCTAGAGAGTTTTTCATAAGCAAGTTTGTAGTCTTGAAAGCTGTCTATATCCCTAGACTTTTTGGCAAATTTTTGTTCAGATGAGCCGAATATTGAGAGTGGGGAATCTAACTCCACGAGCAGTGCTGTGCCCTGGTCATAACATGGGGGGGGAGGGGATCGTAATGAATTTAAAATGTTCAGTAACACAGTAAAAGTATACATAAATACATATTCTAATTATTAAGCTTCCAATATGCAGAAGTTTCATGTTCCTGCAAGTATGAAGGGCTTGGTAAAATGTTTAACAGTCTTGGGTAAATATAACGCATCCTATAAGCATAGGAAAATGGGCATTTCATTCCGATATTGCATGAGCATCAGACCGAGCTAAGTGCATGTGGTCGCTATGTGAGCCAAGGCGAGCCCAAGGGGCGGATATCTCGCCAAAATGGAAACAGCTGGAAATAATAATATTTGATTCCAGGGACACGGGTTTTATAGCCTCAATATTTTTTTGCATATACATTGCGTTTCTGTGAATGTAATGTGCAAAGAATAATAATGCTTCCCTGGCATAACAGAAAGTAATATTGCTTCCTGGTCTGCCATTCTGTAATGGCTTTACTGTAATCAAGAAATGCTCCCAACTTCCACGAATTAAATTTTTGGCTTATTGCAGGATAGGCGTTCCAAAAATTGCAACCTTCTCCTCACGTGCGATTTACGGGCTATTCATGCCCATGCCACCTCTTGCGGTGGCTTAATCCTAATAAATCTATTAATCAGGTTGGATCATTTTTATTCCGAGAGTAATAAGTGTCTCACGAAGACAGCAAGCTGGATTTTGTGTCCACAACGACACTCAAAGGCCGGGAGATGGGTTACATGAGGCTCCACCGAGTCTCATGATGATCTTCACAGCTCACAAGAGCCTCGCAAGAGCTGCTGGAGAGAGTCTGTCACTTATGCTGTCGGTGACACACAGGTACAACAACAGCGTCTTTTTAATATTAATGCAAATGCCTCCGAGGAAGGAGGCCACCCTTATCACCACGAAGCTTTTGACTTGTTAACCTCTATTAATTAGACAATATATCAGAGAGCGTGTAGTGTTTGTGTTCTATGAGCAAACAAGACGAGGGTAATTGAAGTAGCGAACGCATATCAACGAATAATGATAGTACAGTATCTATATTACAAAACTATTGTCCAATGGAATTGATTTAACTTCCAGACAGGTTTTTGTTATAATTAATCTTTAATGTGTTGTGGCTATTTATGCTAGATATTATTATAAATACGCAATCTAATTGTTAATATCACCAATTAAATTTGCGACAATTTGAGCAGAGAAGTGCGACGAGTGCTGGCACATCAGGAGGCTGATATGCCAGCAACACTCTCAGTTATCACCACGGTGGATATATATATACATATATATATCCTTATATATATGTTTCATATGTATATTGTGACGATAATCTCTTTCAAGAGAGATTGAGCCTGCTCTTCTCTACATCAAGTTACGTATATTATACAACAATAAGATGCTACCTTCAAGATACGTCTACCAGTAGCACAAAACGTTTTGACCAGGAGGCAAACGTACCCAAGATTCCCCCCTACTCCACACTCCCTCCATGCCGGCTCCGTCATCAACCTGCAAACTACCATTCCCAGCTTGCCTGCTTCTGATTGGTGACTCGCCGCCTGCACCTCTGCACCTCAGCGCCCTCTACAAGTCGATGTCTGGGCTTGAACCAGCTATTGAAGTCAGAATATCCTTGTGCTCTCAAGCCGTGAACAACTAACTGATATACGCTGTCTATCAGGTGGATGTTTCTCAGCTAGCGCTATATTCTCAGCACTTGTTATCTGTTATTAACTTTGTTTTTATATTATTGTAGAGTAACGTCATCCCTATTCTTCATTTATGTTATATGTTTTTGACTTGTTTGTTTGCACTGTACATAGCCAAGAGATTGTCTTTGTTTTTAATTTGTTTTCTATATTAAAGTTTCATTGTTTATACTATGTGTTTTGCGTGTCTTCCCTTACTTTACCACAGACAAACAGCCAAGCAGTCTATCTTTTTTTTGTAAGTGTGACTAGGCATTGACACCAGCCATTGGAGGACTGCCGAACATCTACACTCCTACACTTTCCCGTCACATTTAATGGGGGCCTGTCCTAGGAGCTTCACTCAGGTACTAGTACCAGAACATCAATTTGTGGTAAGCGTACTTGGCTTTGCTACAGTTGCTTTTCAATATTTTCATTACTTTTAATATTTATATGGTGTTGTGTGTATTGTGCATTCCGAGAGTAGCATATAGTGAGTGTTGGATAACTTTGAATTATGTGGTGACTATAGGCCGCAGTCATTCTCTTAATTGGTCATCCCTCTCACCGTGTTATTACTCGTGTTTACCACCTTTTGTCCCTAGGATATTTCTCAATCTCAGACAGATCATCATTTTGGGTACCCTGGTACTTTGGTTTGTCTTGGGGTCAAAGCACCCTATCTTCTGCAATCCGACCGAAGGAGGATAAAGAGGGCCATTGTTCCTCTTGCACGGACTACGTTGTTGAGTTGGGACCTCAACAGCAGTTCTCGTCACCAGTTGACACTCGCACCCCTACACGTCGGTCAGAGATGATGATATTTACTTAGGTAGGGAATTAGCTTTCTTTTTTCAGAGCACAAAGTACGCTAATTCTGTAAGTATCATATTTCATTTAGTGGGAAAACCCTTGCTTCTGTCTTATAGAGACTCGGCAAGGTATGCCTACATTCTTGGACTACCTTATTCACTTTTGATACAATTAAATTTTTCCTTTGTTTTAGAAACTATCAATTTCATATATTTAGTAGGATTTTCTTGCCCTTATTCTCTTACATTGAGTACCGGGTACAAGATTTCCTGCGATTTTGATTGACTAATCATTTACTATACTAAAATTAACTTTAATTGTTAAATATAAAATTCCACAGAATAGTTACCAGTTGCCACGTTATCCTGTTACTGACACTTCCATATCACAAGTATATTCGTTGTACATTTATTTGCTATTTTTCACCATGTTTCGTCTCCAAGCTTTTCGTAACGATCCAGCAGGTGAAATAGGGAACTTAAGTCGTGCCAAGAAGACCGAATTACAAACTCTTGCACACGAGTATCAACTAGATGTTCCCCATGAAGCCAACAAAAATGAATTGCACAATATAATATTGGATCACCTCTTAGATGAAGGAAGATTGACTCTGAAACTCACGAAAATTATTCTATTACAGATAGACATGCTTTGACAACTATGAAACTCAAGCTCGAACTTGCAAAGATCGAGCAGGAGCAACAAAAAGAAGTCATCCAACAACAAAAGGAAGTTCTACAAATGAGGGCTGCAATCAGGAAAGAAGAGCAAGAAAGAGAGGCGGCCCTAAGGAAGGAAGAGGCTGCCATAAAGAAAGAACAAATAGAACGAGAGATGGCCCTCAAAGAACGAGAGGCTGCCCTACTCCGTGAGCGTGAGCGAGAACAGCTTGAAGCATGAAAACGTGACCTGGAAATCCAACGGGAGTACAGTAAACAGCAAGCTGATAGTGCTCTCGAATACCAGCGACAAGAACTAGCGTTGGAAGCTACACACTACACTCAACGCCAACAAGCTACCGCTAGTCTTCCCGTAAGTTTCAATGTCTCCCACGCAAGTAAGTTAATGCCACCATTCGTTGAGACAGAGATTGATGTGTTTTTCACCACTTTTGAGACCCTAGCTAAAAAACTTAGCTGGCCTGCAGATCAATGGTCTACCCTTCTCAGAGTGCAATCACAGGTAGAGCTGCAGTTACTCTCAGTACCTTAGCGTCTGAGAATGACTACCAGACCCTGAAGCAAGCAGTTTTGGACGCCTACCTTCTCTCCACCGAAAGCTACAGACGAAAATTCCGTGATTATCTAAAGGCAAGTACCACCACCTTTCTAGAATTTGCCAATACCAAGAAAGATATTTCATGAAAAGGCTGGAAGCAGCACATGTCTACATTTTCAGAACTCGTCAACCTCATGCTAGTTGAGGAATTCTTGAGACGTGTTCCCCCCTTCCGTCCGTAAGAAGTCCAGAACCACCTTCCAGTAAGAAGTCTTGGTATAGTTATGATAAAGTGAGTACAGATCAAGCGAGCTCTCAATTGTATTGTAAGTATTGCAAACTCTATGGACATACCATAGATAGATGTGGGAAGGCTCAATACAAAGGCTATGAATCTACTAAACCCAAACCGACTCCTCCTAAGTCCGGTAAGCCTGTGATGAATGTTGGTGTTCCTGTTAATGATCTTTCTCTCTTCAGCAAACACCTGTATCCTGGAACTGCCTCTGCCAACGGTACAGATTTGGAGGGACGTTTCAAATTGAAGATCTTGAGGGGACACAGCGGTTCTTCAGTCCATAATATTGAAATCAGCTGTGCCTAACATCACCTACACCGGGGAAACCGTCCTTATCACTGACCTCACTGCTACCACTCCGTATCGACTCGCCAGAGTCCACCTGGATTGTCCTTTTGTGACCGGTGAAGTCCAAGTCGCAATCAGGGAGAAGCCTTTTCCCATGTCTGGAGTGCAACTTCTCCTGGGCAACGACTTGGCAGAAGACCTGCAACCGTCCAACCTGATCATCACGGACAAACCCCAGGTGTGTAACTCTGCAGTGGACAATCCCATCTTTAAGTATGTTTCAGCAGAGGTCCAAGAAAGTGATGAAGTTTCTCCTCCAGTTTTAGTGACCACCCGTGCACAAGCTGCACGACCACAGCCAGCTGACTCTATTGCTACCGCTGTCCCTCAAGACCCTTAGAATCTACCACCGAATCTTACCAGTTTGGAGTTCCGTAAGTTACAGAGGGAAGATCTATCATTAACACCATTATTCTTCCAGGCTGAGACTCAACCTGACAGTATCCTTAGGTTCTTCCTAGAGAATCAGTTGCTCTACCGCAGGCACAGACCCAGTAAGCTGAAGGAGGAGGACGATTGGGCAAATGTCGAACAACTAGTAGTTCCCACCAGCCTACGGCCCGATAATCTACACCTGGATAGATGGATATCTATCTATTGGTAGACACATACACATCGGTCGGAAAAAGACACCATTTACTAACAACTGGTTTACTGGTTCAAGGGTTTACTAACCCTTGAACCAATTTAATTATCAGTACTAAAATAAATAAAATATAAACCCTCCTTCCACTTCTTGATAAAACGCATCTGGAGAACAGCCGATGCAGGAGGGAGAGAGGGAGTAGCCATTTTGAGACCGGAACGTAAACATGTGTCGTGTTGAGCTCTGGAGTACACGAGGAACAGCAAGTTATTGTCGAAGAGTTGACAGCGCAAATTAACGCCATTGTATCCAGGGAAGGTATTGTATCCGTACAGTGTACTAAATGGTTCATAAAGCTCTATTTATTGTGTATATATTGTTAAGGTTATGCCGTATATAAACAACAAACCCAAGGGTGAGCAATAATTCAACTTTTTATTTCAGAGTATTATAATGTACATGTTAACTGAATATTTTATGTACAGCAAATATTACTGTGCAAACTCGTTAGCAGGTGATTTGAGAAGTTAAGTCATTAATGTGCACTCACTCAAAGACGGGAGACCACGTGACTGGTTGGCTACGCACTTGCTCTACACCAATAACAGAGTGTTGAAGCCTTCTAGTCAAATGAGCCTTCCCCATATATTTCACTAACCCATTTTAGCAGTAGTATTAACATTAACATTCAGTAGTTTATTACCGTTATCAGTTATTTGATTGATTGACTATATAAATATATAAACTCCCCCAGCTTGTGTTGGAAACGATTTATGGGAATTTAATATCATACAGTCCACTTTAAATTCACACAGTCCGCTATCGAAACAAATTAACGTAAGAAATAAATTAATATAAATGAATAAATTGTAAATAAATCCCACGAGTCAGTTTTCCCCACACCATGTATCTCTCTATAAAATTATATATATCTATCCGTCTATCCTACTATCCCTTTATCCATTAATCTATCATATATCCATGCATCCGTCTACTCTAGATTTATCCATCTTCTCCGCCTTGACCCTTCTGGTCAAAATCATTTAGTGATATCCAGTTGAAAAGTAGAGCACGAGCGGTGAGTAAATCATGAATCAGTGGTCCAAACCACTGATTCGTGGAAAAGATGTCACATTGTTTGGGCAAACTTCCCATGGCACAATCCCTTCCTAAAATATACACCATTTACTTTGTGTCTGTAACTTGGAAGCATTTGGGAAAGTTTCTCAGGAACGTTTACCACTGAATGGACCAAACAAACCACTAGGGGAAAAGTTTAGAGGTCTCTTGGATCCTCTGTCACCGTCTCCTTCAGCGAGGTAGTCACCTGCTGCTGCCAGGGTGACGTACTAATAGTGCTGCTTCACGGTATGGGATAGTGATCATTGATGCCACCAGGTGACTAAGTATTGATGTCTGTAGTAAAGATCTTTCATTCAGTGTTTTGACGGAAAGCGCATCCCGAAAATAGATTTTCTGTTTACGTTTATATTTTTGTTCACACCAGTTGAAGAATTTAGATAAATTAGTTAATAAAGTACCCAAACCCATCGTGTGGGTGAGAAGTGTGGCTACAAAGACATGTAATGCATTCAGAACTGGACCTCCAATGTTTGTTAAACAAAACAATTTACGTATGGGGTGAACTAGTTACACGTAATTTTCGTTGGACTATCCTGCATCCGTAAAAAATATCCTTCGCTTTCAGATAAAGTACCACTTCAGAACGCCAGTAACTGTGTTTTAAAACAATGTACATAAATAGCCGACCTCTCAAGCTGTTCAAAATAAAACTTGATAAACTTACCTGTAAAGAATACCTGATCAACCGGGCTGTGATTTCATTCGCCAGACAACGAGTGATAGGGGCTGTAACAGCCAAGTTGAGCAGACCACAAACTAGACCTGGTAAAGACATTGATTCTCGGGAGCATCAGTAAAGAGGCAGACTACAGGTAGTTACTCATACTGACACTAAACATATCTGCCACATTGATGAGCATTGGTAAACATAACACGTGAAGCTGAGAGTCTGCATTACTAGAGGGTGAGGGGACGGTCGTGAGGGTGAGGGGACGGTCGTGAGGGTGAGGGGACGGTCGTGAGGGGGAGGGGACGGTCGTGAGGGTGAGGGGACGGTCGTGAGGGGGGGACGGTCGTGAGGGTGAGGGGGGATGGTCGTGAGAGTGAGGGTGTAACACTGTAAAAGTGTTTGGTTTAGTTTATGTAAAATATATATAGAATATGAGTCAGAGACAGGAATTGGGAAAGGCGCCAGGTTGTCGGCCTGAGATCTCACACATCAAAGCGTTAATGACCTCAAGTGACCTGAGGTCAGATCATGCGAATTTCACCTTGCTTCTACTAATCTCTTAATTGGAGCCTGGTAGCTTTCAAACATGCCGACGTTTAAGGAGTGGCTTGGTAGAGAGCCGGAGGCTATCTACTTGTGGGCGGAGTTAGCTACTAGGTTCCCCCAATATATACTCGGAGAACTATCGATTCGAGGGCATTAAGCAATAGGAGACCAGCCAGCGGAGCAGAGCAGAGGCCAGCCGTCGAGATAGGCCGTCACCAGACGGGGGGTGACGCTGCCTGAAAATTGCAGACTCCCCCCCCCCTCTCTATTCAACTTAGACTCAGTCCTCGGTGAGTGAACATTTAGGTGACTTGGTCGTGTTTTACAAGTGTTGTGTGATGATCAGGGGCAGTCAGCTGTAGTGTTCTCAGATTCTTGGAGGATGACTCACTTTGAATATTAATCTTTAACGTTTTAATTGGATTGCTTAAGTTATGATATTTATCATGAAAAATATAATTGTTGAATTTATTATTTAAATGGACTTTATTTTATTCCCTAGAGATTTTGAGTTGAGGTGAGAAAGCCTCTGTGGTTACTGGTTTCATGGTTTAGAATGAGTACATGATAAAGATGGGACCATACTAATAATGATCTCTTGATAACATCTTTGGTGAATATTGGGATACAGACACGTTCCATTCCTTGTCTTGTATGTAATGATCATGAATGGATGGTGGCAGCATTTCGTCTTCTACTATCTACTCTTCTACTTCTACTATCTACTCTTCTCCTTCTACCTATCTACACCTCTCCCTCCACCCCTCTCTGAACTCTCACTTTCAACTAATGACCCTCCTCGCTCCTCCCACCTCCCTACCTCTCACCCCAAACCCTCACTAATTACTTCACTATTCATTTCTTTCCTTTCGTTTTCTCTTATACGTTTGTGGCAATGATTCTGTATTCTAGAGTTCTCTCTAGAGTTTCGGGTAACTGATCAAGTGACGGCGCCTTGTAGTCTTAGCACCTAGGTAGTCAAATACCTAGGTTACAAGGTGTTGAACGAGAGAGGTTGCCTTAGGATCTCTGGGAGTGCTCTAGAATAGTTAGCTAACTGGGGACGGGATAACGGACTAGAGAGAGCTGTTTCCCCCGGCCTCGTTAGTTAACTGGGGGGTGGAATAATGGACAAGATAGAGCTATTTCCCCCACCCCCCCGTTACAATGTTGGCAGCGGTGTTGAACAATGTTTAATGTAACAGGTGTTAGTTTAACATTGTTCAGTCCTACGTGTCTTTTTGCCGCTCAAGCGCTATCAGGGAGATTTTGACAGGTGTTTATTATTCGCGATTTAGGGAGCTTTGTTCAGGTTAGGAGATGGTGATTCTCTGGTGTTGTGTTTAGTGATTTTGTGAGTTTTGTGGTATTCAGGGAATGTTCACCAGAACTTGCGTGTGTAGTGATTTATGTTAGTGATAAGACTTGGTGATTTGGGAACTTAGGGGTGTTGGTAGTGCAGGTCAGCTGAGTGTGACAGGTGACCTCGCATGTCCCACGGTGACACCCAGCCACCGCTGGTCTCCAGGTCAGTTGGGGAATGGCAGGTGTAGTTATTAAGCAGTATTAAGTTGTGATTCTGCTCAGATTATTGCGATCGACTGTTTTACTCCATTTGAACGCAATAACCCGAGGTGTACTGGTATTGTACAGCATGCTAGGGGGAGGCTTAGTATGTCAGTAGACTTCACGTTGGGGACGCTCGACGTTAGATAGTCTGGTCACAGGGGTGACAACAGTTTTGAGTTGTTGACCGGCGGAGAAGCTAGGGAAACATTCTGGGTCACGTAGGTGGATGTAGGTTAAGGGTGGGAGTAACGGTTAATTATGTACTTAAGATTAGGAACGGTACAGTTAAGTTTAGGCTAGTGTTTTGTCTATTAGTATTGATATTTATTGTGGAGATTCATTTAGGTGACAAGTTAAAAGTAGTGACGATCTTATTCTCTCTTCTCTAACTTTACTGTTTTACTTCTCTAACTAGTACTGTTTTATGTTCCACCAAGTCAATATCATTCAGTATTAATTGGATTATTTTAAAAATTTAAGTGTAGTCGTTGCCAGGAGGAGAGCAGTATGATTAGACTGTGTGAACCCTATACAAACTACAGGGTCATACAACATCTTGGGAACACGGTATTGTCGCCTTCCTGTTCATTCACAGGTGGGAGCCAGAAGAGAAGAGAGACGCACATACAAAAGAGAGAGACTGCTGCTTGGTACCACACTCAGGGGCGTTCCTCACCACCACGACGACCAGCCCACTGCCTGGAGGTCATGGCTCCACCACCACCACCACCACCCCAGGGGACCCCCGAGATACAGCCCTCTCGGTCGGTCAACATTGGTCTACCCAGTGGACCCCAGGACGGACGGACCCCAGTGGACCCCAAGACGGACGGACCCCCAGTGGACCCCAGGTCGTTCTGCAGACGACCCAGTAAAGATGGAAGAGGAACAACAACGACTCCAGTCTGTCCCACCAACATCGGTCTACCCAGGATGGACCCTAGGACGGACGGACCCCAATGGACCCCAGGTCTGCTTGTCAAAGACCCATGGGAGGAGGAAGAGAGAAGAAAGAAGAGAGAAGAAAGAAGAGAGAAGAAAGAAGAAAGAAGAAGCAGATAAGACCAAGCTGAGTGAGACACGATGCCTAGTGTCCCTTGCTGGTGTCAGCATCATTGCATGGAGCGTAATTGCAAGACAGGATCGTTTGCCTTAACTGGCCGCCCCTCCTGCAAGCATGTTGCTCTGTTGAGTGATTCTTCCTGTGTCATGCGGACTTGATGTGGCTGTCAAGGACGGTCGTGAGGGTGAGGGGAGAAGGTCGTGAGGGTGAGGGGAGACGGTCGTGAGAGAGAAGGGGGGACGGACGTGAGGGTGAGGGACGGTCGTGAGGGTGAGGAGGGGATGGACGTGAGGGTGAGGAGACGGTCGTGAGGGTGAGGGGGGCGGTCGTGAGGGTGAGGGGGGTGACGGTCGTGAGTGTGAGGGGGGGCGGTCGTGAGGGTGAGGGGGAACGGTCGTTCGGGTGAGGGGACGGTCGTGAGGGTGACGGGACGGTCGTGAGGGTGAGGGGGGACGGTCGTGAGGGTGACGGCACGGTCGTTCGGGTGAGGGGGGGACGGTCGTGAGGGTGAGGGAGAACGGTCGTGAGGGTGAGGGGGGACGGTCGTGGGGGTGAGAGGGAACAGTTGTGAGGGTGAGGGGACGGTCGTGAGGGTGAGGGGGGACGGTCGTGAGGGTGAGGGAGAACGGTCGTGAGGGTGAGGGGGGACGGTCGTGGGGGTGAGAGGGAACAGTTGTGAGGGTGAGGGGACGGTCGTTAGGGTGAGGGGGGACGGTTGTGAGGGTGAGGGGGGGACGGTCGTGAGGGTGAGGGGGGGACAGTCGTGAGGGTGAGGAGGGACAGTCGTGAGGCTGAGGGGACGATCGTGAGGGTGAGGAGACGGTCGTGAGGGTGAGGGGGACGGTCGTGAGGGTGAGAGGGGGGACGGTCGTGAGGGTGAGGGACGGTCGTGAGGGTGAGGGGAGACGGTCGTGAGGGTGAGGGGACGGTCGTGAGGGTGAGGGGACGGTTGTGAGGGTGAGGGGGGACGGTCGTGAGGGTGAGGAACGGTCGTGAGGGTGAGGGGACGGTCGTGAGGGTGAGGGGACGGTTGTGAAGGTGAGGGGGGACGGTCGTGAGGGTGAGGGACCGTCGTGAGGGTGAGGGGAGACGGTCGTGAGGGTGAGGGGACGGTCGTTAGGGTGAGGGACGGTCGTGAGGGTGAGGGGAGACGGTCGTGAGGGTGAGGGGGCGGTCGTGAGGGTGAGGGAGGACGATCGTGAGGGTGAGGGGACGGTCGTGAGGGTGAGGGGAGGACGGTCGTGAGGGTGGGGGGAGACGGTCGTGAGGGTGAGGGGGGACGGTCTTGAGGGTGAGGGGAGACGGTCGTGAGGGTGAGGGGAGACGGTCGTGAGAGTGAGGGGGGACGGACGTTAGGGGTGAGGGACGATTTTGAGGGTGAGGAGGGGACGGACGTGAGGGTGAGGAGACGGTCGTGAGGGTGAGGGGGGGGCGGTCGTGAGGGTGAGGGCGGGATGGTCGTGAGAGCGAGGGGGGGACGGTCGTGAGGGTGAAGGGGGACGGTCGTTCGGGTGAGGGGACGGTCGTCAGGGTGACGGGACGGTCGTGAGGGTGAGGGGGGGACGGTCGTGAGGGTGAGGGGGGGACGGTCGTGAGGGTGAGGGGGGGACGGTCGTGAGGGTGAGGGGGGACGGTCGTGAGGGTGAGTGACGGTCGTGAGGGTGAGGGGAGACGGTCGTGAGGGTGAGGGGAGACGGTCGTGATGGTGAGGGGGGGACGGTCGAGAGTGTCAGGGGACAGTCGTGAGGGTGAGGGGACGGTCGTAAGGGTGAGGGGGGCGGTCGTGAGGGTGAGGGGACGGTCGTGAGGGAGAGGGACGGACGTTAGGGTGAGGGACGGTCGTGAGGGTGAGGGGGAGACGGTCGTGAGGGTGAGGGGGGGACGGTCGTGAGGATGAGGGGGGACGGTCGTGAGATTGAGGGGGGGGAACGGTCGTGAGGGTGAGGGGGGGACGGTCGTGAGGATGAGGGGGGACGGTCGTGAGAGTGAGGGGGGGGCGGTCGTGAGGGTGAGATGGGGACGGTCGTGAGGGTGAGGGGGGGACGGTTGCGAGGGTGAGGGGTGGGGGACGGTCGTAAGGGTCAAGGGGACGGTCGCGAGGGTGAGGGGGGACGGTCGAGAGGGCGAGGGAGGGACGGTCGTGAAGGTGAGGAAGACGGTCGTGAGGGTGAGGGGACGTTCGTGAGGGTGAGGGACGGTCGTGAGGGTTAGGGGGGACGGTCGTGAGGGTGAGAGGACGGTCGTGAGGGTGAGGGGAGACGGTCGTGAGAGTGAGGGGGGGACGGACGTAAGGGTGAGGGACGGTCGTGAGGGTGAGGAGGGGACGGACGTGAGGGTGAGGAGACGGTCGTAAGGGTGAGTGGGGGCGGTCGTGAGGGTGAGGGGGGACGGTCGTGAGAGTGAAAGGGCGGGACGGTCGTGAGGGTGAGGGGGGACGGACGTTCGGGTGAGGGGACGGTCGTGAGGGTGACCGGACGGTCGGGAGGGTGAGGGGGGGACGGTCGGCAGGGTGACGGGACGGTCGTGAGGGGGGGACGGTCGTGAGGGTGAGGGGGGGACGGTCGTGAGGGTGAGGGACGGTCGTGAGGGTGAGGGGAGACGGTCGTGAGGGAGAGGGGACGGTCGTGAGGGTGAAGGGACGGTCGTGAGGGTGAGGGGGGACGGTCGTGAGGGTGAGGGACGGTCTCGAGGGTGAAGGGAGATGGTCGTGAGTGTGAGGGGACGGTCGTGAGGGTGAGGGACGGTCGTGAGGGTCAAGGGACAGTCGTGAGGGTGAGGGGACGGTTGTGAGTGTGAGGGGGGACGGTCGTGAGGGTGAGGGACGGACGTGAGGGTGAGGGGAGACGGTCGTGAGGGTGAGGGGACGGTCGTGAGGGTGAGGGACGGTCGTGAGGGGTGAGGGGAGACGGTCGTGAGGGTGAGGGGGCGGCCGTGAGGGTGAGTGAGGACATTCGTGAGGGTGAGGGGACGGTCGTGAGGGTGAGGGGAGGACGGTCGTGAGGGTGGGGGGAGACGGTCGTGAGGGTGAGGGGGGACGGTCTTGAGGGTGAGGGGAGACGGTCGTGAGGGTGAGGGGAGACGGTCGTGAGAGTGAGGGGGGGACGGACGTTAGAGGTGAGGGACGATCGTGAGGGTGAGAAGGGGACGGACGTGAGGGTGAGGAGACGGTCGTGAGGGTGAGGGGGGGGCGGTCGTGAGCGTGAGGGGGGACGGTCGTGAGAGTGAGGGGGGACGGTCGTGAGGGTGAAGGGGGACGGTCGTTCGGGTGAGGGGACGGTCGTAAGGGTGACGGGACGGTCGTGAGGGTGAGGGGGGGACGGTCGTGAGGGTGACAGGACGGTCGTGAGGGTGAGAAGGGGACGGTCGTGAGGGTGAGGGGGGGACGGTCGTGAGGGTGAGGGACGGTCGTGAGGGTGAGGGGAGACGGTCGTGCGGGAGAGGGGACAGTCGTGCGGGTGAGGGGAAGGTCGTGAGGGTGAGGGGGGACGGTCGTGAGGGTGCGGGACGGTCGTGAGGGTGAGGGGAGACGGTCGTGAGGGTGAGGGGACGGTCGTGAGGGTGAGGGACGGTCGTGAGGGTGAGGGGAGACGGTCGTGATGGTGAGGGGCGGGACGGTCGAGAGGGTCAGGGGACAGTTGTGAAGGTGAGGGGACGGTCGTAAGGGTGAGGGGGGCGGTCGTGAGGGTGAGGGGACGGTCGTGAGGGTGAGGGACGGTCCTTAGGGTGAGGGACGGTCGTGAGGGTGAGGGGGAGACGGTCGTGAGGGTGACAGGGGGACGGCTGTGAGGATGAGGGGGGACGGTCGTGAGAGTGAGGGGGGAACGGTCGTGAGGGTGAGGGGGGGACGGTCGTGAGGATGAGGGGGGACGGTCGTGAGAGTGAGGGGGGATGGTCGTGAGGGTGAGGGGGGGACGGTCGTGAGGGTGAGGGGGGGACGGTTGCGAGGGTGAGGGGGGGGGACGGTCGTAAGGGTGAAGGGGACGGTCGAGAGGGTTAGGGGGGAAGGTCGAGAGGGTGAGGGAGGGACGGTCGTGAGGGTGAGGGAGACGGTCGTGAGGGTGAGGGGACGTTCGTGAGGGTGAGGGACGGTCGTGAGGGTGAGGGGGGACGGTCAGGAGGGTGAGAGGACGGTCGTGAGGGTGAAGGGACGGTCGTGAGGGTGAGGGAACGGTCGTGAGGGTGAGGGGAGACGGTCGTGAGGGTGAGGGGAGACGGTCGTGAGAGTGAGAGGGGACGGACGTGAGGGTGAGGGACGGTCGTGAGGGTGAGGAGGGGACGGACGTGAGGGTGAGGAGACGGTCGTGAGGGTGAGGGGGGCGGTTTTGAGGGTGAGGGGGGACGGTCGTGAGAGTGAGGGGTGGGACGGTCGTGAGGGTGAGGGGGGACGGACGTTCGGGTGAAGGGACGGTCGGGAGGGTGAGGGGGGGACGGTCGTGAGGGTGACGGGACGGTCATGAGGGTGAGGGGGGGACGGTCGTGAGGGTTAAGGGGGGGACGGTCGTGAAGGTGACGGGACGGTCGGGAGGGTGAGGGGGGGACGGTCGTGAGGGTGACGGGACGGTCATGAGGGTGAGGGGGGGACGGTCGTGAGGGTGAGGGGGGGACGGTCGTGAGGGTGAGGGACGGTCGTGAGGGTGAGGGGAGACGGTGGTGAGGGAGAGGGGACGGTCGTGAGGGTGAGGGGACGGTCGTGAGGGTGAGGGGGGATGGTCGTGAAGGTGAGGGACGGTCGCGAGGGTGAGGGGAGACGGTCGTGAGTGTGAGGGGACGGTCGTGAGGGTGAGGGACGGTCGTGAGGGTCAGGGAACAGTCGTGAGGGTGAGGGGACGGTCGTAAGGGTGAGGGACGGTCGTGAGGGTGAGGGGGAGACGGTCGTGAGGGTGAGGGGGGGACGGTCGTGAGGATGAGGGGGACGGTCGTGAGAGTGAGGGGGGAACGGTCGTGACTGTGAGGGGGGGGGGCGGTCGTGAGGATGAGGGGGGACGGTCGTGAGAGTGAGGGGGGGACGGTCGTGAGGGTGAGGGGGGACGGTCGTGAGGGTGAGGGGGAGAAGGTCGCGAGGGTGAGGGGGGGACGGTCGTAAGGGTGAAGGGGACGGTCGCGAGGGTGAGGGGGGACGGTCGAGAGGGTGAGGGGGGGACGGTCGTGAGGGTGAGGGAGACGGTCGTGAGGGTGAGGGGACGTTCGTGAGGGTGAGGGACGGTCGTGAGGGTGAAAAGGGGACGGTCGTGAGGGTGAGGGGACGGTCGTGAGGGTTGAGGGGATGGTCGTGAGGGTGAGGGGACGGTCGTGAGGGTGAGGGGGGGACGGTCGTGAGGGTAAGGGGACGGTCGTCAGGGTGAGGGGGGACGGTCGTGAGGCTGAGGGAGGGCGATCGTGAGGGTGAGGAGAGGACGGTCGTGAGGGTGAGGGGACGGTCGTGAGTGTGAGGGGGGACGGTCGTGAGGGTGAGGGAGAACAGTCGTGAGGGTGAGGAGGGGACGGTCGTGAGGGTGAGGGGACTGTCGTCACAGTGAGGGAGGACGGTCGTGAGGGTGAGGAGGGGACAGTCGTGAGGGTGAGGAGGGGACGGTCGTGAGGATTAGGGGACGGTCGTGAGGGTGAGGGGGGACGGTCGAGAGGGTGAGGAGGGGACGATCGTGAGGGTGAGGAGGGGACGGTCGTGAGGATGAGGGGGACGGTCGTGAGGGTGAGGGGGGGCGGTCGTGAGGGTGAGGAGGGGACGGTCGTGAGGGTGAGGGGGGACGGTCGTGAGGGTGAGGGGGACGGTCGTGAGGGTGAGGAGGGGACGGTCGTGAGGGTGAGGGGACGGTCGTGAGTGTGAGGGGGGACGGTCGTGAGGGTGAGGGAGAACAGTCGTGAGGGTGAGGAGGGGACGGTCGTGAGGGTGAGGGGACTGTCGTCACAGTGAGGGAGGACGGTCGTGAGGGTGAGGAGGGGACAGTCGTGAGGGTGAGGAGGGGACGGTCGTGAGGATTAGGGGACGGTCGTGAGGGTGAGGGGGGACGGTCGAGAGGGTGAGGAGGGGACGGTCGTGAGGGTGAGGAGGGGACGGTCGTGAGGATGAGGGGGACGGTCGTGAGGGTGAGGGGGGGCGGTCGTGAGGGTGAGGAGGGGACGGTCGTGAGGGTGAGGGGGGACGGTCGTGAGGGTGAGGGGGGACGGTCTTGAGGGTGAGAAGGGGACGGTCGTGAGGGTGAGGAGGGGACGGTCGTGAGGGTGAGGGAGGACGGTCGTGAGGGTGAGGGGACAGTGGTGAGGGTGAGGGAGGACGGTCGTGAGGGTGAGGGGACAGTCGTGAGGGTGAGGGGGGGACGGTCGAGAGGGTGAGGGAGGACGGTCGTGAGGGTGGGGGAGGAAGGTCGTGAGGGTGAGGGGGGACGGTCGTGAGGGTGAGGGGGGACGGTCGTGAGGGTGAGGAAGGACGGTCGTGAGGGTGAAGGGGGACGTTCGTGAGGGTGAGGGGGGACGGTCGTGAGGGTGAGGGGAGGAAGGTCGTGAGGGTGGGGGGAGACGGTCGTGAGGGTGAGGGGAGACGGTCTTGAGGGTGAGGGGAGACTGTCGTGAGGGTGAGGGGAGACGGTCGTGAGAGTGAGGGGGGGACGGACGTTAGAGGTGAGGGACGATCGTGAGGGTGAGGAGGGGACGGACGTGAGGGTGAGGAGACGGTCGTGAGAGTGAGGGGGGGACGGTCGTGAGGGTGAAGGGGGACGGTCGTTCGGGTGAGGGGACGGTCGTGAGGGTGACGGGACGGTCGTGAGGGTGAGGGGGGGACGGTCGTGAGGGTGACAGGACGGTCGTGAGGGTGAGAAGGGGACGGTCGTGAGGGTGAGGGGGGGACGGTCGTGAGGGTGGAGGACGGTCGTGAGGGTGAGGGGAGACGGTCGTGCGGGAGAGGGGACAGTCGTGCGGGTGAGGGGAAGGTCGTGAGGGTGAGGGGGGACGGTCGTGAGGGTGCGGGGACGGTCGTACGGGTGAGGGACGGTCGTGAGGGTGAGGGGGAGACGGTCGTGAGGGTGAGGGGGGACGGTCGTGAGGATGAGGGGGACGGTCGTGAGAGTGAGGGGGGAACGGTCGTGACTGTGAGGGGGGGGGACGGTCGTGAGGATGAGGGGGGACGGTCGTGAGAGTGAGAGGGGGACGGTCGTGAGGGTGAGGGGGGACGGTCGTGAGGGTGAGGGGGAGAAGGTCGCGAGGGTGAGGGGGGGACGGTCGTAAGGGTGAAGGGGACGGTCGTGAGGGTGAGGAGGGGACGGATGTGAGGGTGAGGAGACGGTCGTGAGGGTGAGGGGGCGGTTTTGAGGGTGAGGGGGGACGGTCGTGAGAGTGAGGGGGTGGGACGGTCGTGAGTGTGAGAGGGGACGGACGTGAGGGTGAGGGACGGTCGGGAGGGTGAGGGGGGGACGGACGTGAGGGTGAGGAGACGGTCGTGAGGGTGAGGGGGGCGGTTTTGAGGATGAGGGGGACGGTCGTGAGAGTGAGGGGGGAACGGTCGTGACTGTGAGGGGGGGGACGGTCGTGAGGATGAGGGGGACGGTCGTGAGAGTGAGGGGAGGACGGTCGTGAGGGTGATTGGGGACGGACGTTCGGGTGAGGGGACGGTCGGGAGGGTGAGGGGGGGACGGTCGTGAGGGTGACGGGACGGTCATGAGGGTGAGGGGGGGAAGGTCGTGAGGGTGAGGGGGGGACGGTCGTGAAGGTGACGGGACGGTCGGGAGGGTGAGGGGGGGACGGTCGTGAGGGTGACGGGACGGTCATGAGGGTGAGGGGGGGACGGTCGTTAGGGTGAGGGGGGGACGGTCGTGAGGGTGAGGGACGGTCGTGAGGGTGAGGGGAGACGGTCGTGAGGGAGAGGGGACGGTCGTGAGGGTGAGGGGACGGTCGTGAGGGTGAGGGGGATGGTCGTGAGGGTGAGGGACGGTCGCGAGGGTGAGGGGAGACGGTCGTGAGTGTGAGGGGACGGTCGTGAGGGTGAGGGACGGTCGTGAGGGTGAGGGGGGGACGGTCGTGAGGGTCAGGGAACAGTCGTGAGGGTGAGGGGACGGTCGTAAGGGTTAGGGACGGTCGTGAGGGTGAGGGGGAGACGGTCGTGAGGGTGAGGGGGGGACGGTCGTGAGGATGAGGGGGACGGTCGTGAGAGTGAGGGGGGAACGGTCGTGACTGTGAGGGGGGGACGGTCGTAAGGATGAGGGGGGACGGTCGTGAGAGTGAGGGGGGGACGGTCGTGAGGGTGAGGGGGGACGGTCGTGAGGGTGAGGGGGAGAAGGTCGCGAGGGTGAGGGGGGGGACGGTCGTAAGGGTGAAGGGGACGGTCGCGAGGGTGAGGGGGGACGGTCGAGAGGGTGAGGGGGGGACGGTCGTGAGGGTGAGGGAGACGGTCGTGAGGGTGAGGGGACGTTCGTGAGGGAGAGGGACGGTCGTGAGGGTGAAAAGGGGACGGTCGTGAGGGTGAGGGGACGGTCGTGAGGGTGAGGGGATGGTCGTGAGGGTGAGGGGACGGTCGTGAGGGTGAGGGGGGGACGGTCGTGAGGGTAAGGGGACGGTCGTCAGGGTGAGGGGGGACGGTCGTGAGGCTGAGGGAGGGCGATCGTGAGGGTGAGGAGAGGACGGTCGTGAGGGTGAGGGGACGGTCGTGAGTGTGAGGGGGGACGGTCGTGAGGGTGAGGGAGAACAGTCGTGAGGGTGAGGAGGGGACGGTCGTGAGGGTGAGGGGACTGTCGTCACAGTGAGGGAGGACGGTCGTGAGGGTGAGGAGGGGACAGTCGTGAGGGTGAGGAGGGGACGGTCGTGAGGATTAGGGGACGGTCGTGAGGGTGAGGGGGGACGGTCGGGAGGGTGAGGAGGGGACGGTCGTGAGGGTGAGGAGGGGACGGTCGTGAGGATGAGGGGGACGGTCATGAGGGTGAGGGGGGGCGGTCGTGAGGGTGAGGAGGGGACGGTCGTGAGGGTGAGGGGGGACGGTCGTGAGGGTGAGGGGAGACGGTCGTGAGAGTGAGGGGGGACGGACGTTAGAGGTGAGGGACGATCGTGAGGGTGAGGAGTAGACGGACGTGAGGGTGAGGAGACGGTCGTGAGAGTGAGGGGGGGACGGTCGTGAGGGTGAAGGGGGACGGTCGTTCGGGTGAGGGGACGGTCGTGAGGGTGACGGGACGGTCGTGAGGGTGAGGGGGGGACGGTCGTGAGGGTGACAGGACGGTCGTGAGGGTGAGAAGGGGACGGTCGTGAGGGTGAGGGGGGGACGGTCGTGAGGGTGAGGGACGGTCGTGAGGGTGAGGGGAGACGGTCGTGCGGGAGAGGGGACAGTCGTGCGAGTGAGGGGAAGGTCGTGAGGGTGAGGGGGGACGGTCGTGAGGGTGCGGGGACGGTCGAAAGGGTGAGGGACGGTCGTGAGGGTGAGGGGGAGACGGTCGTGAGGGTGAGGGGGGGACGGTCGTGAGGATGAGGGGGACGGTCGTGAGAGTGAGGGGGGAACAGTCGTGACTGTGAGGGGGGGGACGGTCGTGAGGATGAGGGGGCCGGTCGTGAGAGTGAGGGGGGGACGGTCGTGAGGGTGAGGGGGGACGGTCGTGAGGGTGAGGGGGAGAAGGTCGCGAGGGTGAGGGGGGGACGGTCGTAAGGGTGAAGGGGACGGTCGTGAGGGTGAGGAGGGGACGGACGTGAGGGTGAGGAGACGGTCGTGAGGGTGAGGGGGGCGGTTTTGAGGGTGAGGGGAGACGGTCGTGAGAGTGAGAGGGGACGGACGTGAGGGTGAGGGACGGTCGTGAGGGTGAGGAGGGGACGGACGTGAGGGTGAGGAGACGGTCGTGAGGGTGAGGGGGGCGGTTTTGAGGGTGAGGGGGGACGGTCGTGAGAGTGAGGGGGTGGGACGGTCGTGAGGGTGAGAGGGGACGGACGTGAGGGTGAGGGACGGTCGGGAGGGTGAGGGGGGGACGGACGTGAGGGTGAGGAGACGGTCGTGAGGGTGAGGGGGGTTGTTTTGAGGGTGAGGGGGGACGGTCGTGAGAGTGAGGGGGTGGGACGGTCGTGAGGATGAGGGGGGACGGACGTTCGGGTGAGGGGACGGTCGGGAGGGTGAGGGGGGGACGGTCGTGAGGGTGACGGGACGGTCATGAGGGTGAGGGGGGGACGGTCGTGAGGGTGAGGGGGGGACTGTCGTGAAGGTGACGGGACGGTCGGGAGGGTGAGGGGGGGATGGTCGTGAGGGTGACGGGACGGTCATGAGGGTGAGGGGGGGACGGTCGTGAGGGTGAGGGGGGGACGGTCGTGAGGGTGAGGGACGGTCGTGAGGGTGAGGGGAGACGGTCGTGAGGGAGAGGGGACGGTCGTGAGGGTGAGGGGGGGACGGTCGTGAGGGTCAGGGAACAGTCGTGAGGGTGAGGGGACGGTCGTAAGGGTGAGGGACGGTCGTGAGGGTGAGGGGGAGACGGTCGTGAGGGTGAGGGGGGGACGGTCGTGAGGATGAGGGGGACGGTCGTGAGAGTGAGGGGGGAACGGTCGTGACTGTGAGGGGGGGGACGGTCGTGAGGATGAGTGGGACGGTCGTGAGAGTGAGGGGGGGACGGTCGTGAGGGTGAGGGGGGACGGTCGATAGGGTGAAGGAGGACGGTCGTGAGGGTGAGGGGGGACGGTCGTGAGGGTGAGGGAGGAAGGTCGTGAGGGTGAGGGGGGACGGTCGTGAGGGTGAGGGAGGACGGTCGTGAGGGTGAAGGGACGGTCGTAAGGGTGTGGGATGGTTATGAGGGTGAGGGACGGTCGTGAGGGTGAGGGACGGTCGTGAGGGTGAGGGGACGGTCGTGAGGGTGACGGACGGTCGTGAGGGTGTGGGGACGGTCGTGAGGGTGAGGGACGGTCGTGAGGGTGAGCGACGGTCGTGAGGGTGAAAGGAGGACGGTCGTGAGGGTGAGGGGGCGGTCGTGAGGGTGAGGTAGGACGTTCGTGAGGGTGAGGGACGGTCGTGAGGGTGAGGGGACGGTCGTGAGGGTGAGGGGAGACGGTCGTGAGGGAGAGGGGACGGTCGTGAGGGTGAGGGGGGGACGGTCGTGAGGGTCAGGGAACAGTCGTGAGGGTGAGGGGACGGTCGTAAGGGTGAGGGACGGTCGTGAGGGTGAGGGGGAGACGGTCGTGAGGGTGAGGGGGGGACGGTCGTGAGGATGAGGGGGACGGTCGTGAGAGTGAGGGGGGAACGGTCGTGACTGTGAGGGGGGGGACGGTCGTGAGGATGAGGGGGACGGTCGTGGGAGTGAGGGGGGGACGGTCGTGAGGGTGAAGGGGGACGGTCGATAGGGTGAAGGAGGACGGTCGTGAGGGTGAGGGGGGACGGTCGTGAGGGTGAGGGAGGAAGGTCGTGATGGTGAGGGGGGACGGTCGTGAGGGTGAGGGAGGACGGTCGTGAGGGTGAAGGGACGGTCGTAAGGGTGTGGGATGGTTATGAGGGTGAGGGACGGTCGTGAGGGTGAGGGACGGTCGTGAGGGTGAGGGGACGGTCGTGAGGGTGACGGACGGTCGTGAGGGTGTGGGGACGGTCGTGAGGGTGAGGGACGGTCGTGAGGGTGAGCGACGGTCGTGAGGGTGAAAGGAGGACGGTCGTGAGGGTGAGGGGGCGGTCGTGAGGGTGAGGGAGGACGTTCGTGAGGGTGAGGGACGGTCGTGAGGGTGAGGGGACGGTCGTGAGGGTGAGGAGAGGACTGTCGATAGGGAGAGAAGGCGGTCGTGAGGGTGAGGGAGGACGTTCGTGAGGGTGAGGGGACGGTCGTGAGGGTGAGGGGAGGACGGTCGTAAGGGTGAGGGGGGATGGTCGTGAGGGTGAGGGGAGAAGGTCGTGAGGGTGAGGGGAGACGGTCGTGAGTGTGAGGGGACGGTCGTGAGGGTGAGGGACGGTCGTGAGGGTGAGGGGGGGACGGTCGTGAGGGTCAGGGGACAGTCGTCAGGGTGAGGGGACGGTCGTAAGGGTGAGGGACGGTCGTGAGAGTGAGGGGGAGACGGTCGTGAGAGTGAGGGGGAGACGGTCGTGAGGGTGAGGGGGGGACGGTCGTGAGGATGAGGGGGACGGTCGTGAGAGTGAGGGGGGAGCGGTCGTGACTGTGAGGGGGGGACGGTCGTGAGGATGAGGGGGGACGGTCGTGAGAGTGAGGGGGGACGGCCGTGAGGGTGAGGGGGGGACGGTCGTGAGGGTGAGGGGGAGAAGGTCGCGAGGGTGAGGGGGGGACGGTCGTAAGGGTGAAGGGGACGGTCGCGAGGGTGAGGGGGGACGGTCGAGAGGGTGAGGAGGGGACGGTCGTGAGGGTGAGGGAGACGGTCGTGAGGGTGAGGGGACGTTCGTGAGGGTGAGGGGACGGTCGTGAGGGTGAGGGGATGGTCGTGAGGGTGAGGGGACGGACGTGAGGGTGAGGAGGGGACGGTCGTGAGGGTAAGGGGACGGTCGTCACGGTGAGGGGGGACGGTCGTGAGGGTGAGGGAGGGCGATCGTGAGGGTGAGGAGAGGACGGTCGTGAGGGTGAGGGGACGGTCGTGAGTGTGAGGGGGGACGGTCGTGAGGGTGAGGGGAGAACAGTCGTGAGGGTGAGGAGGGGACGGTCGTGAGGGTGAGGGGACTGTCGTCACAGTGAGGGAGGACGGTCGTGACGGTGAGGAGGGGACGGTCGTGAGGGTGAGGAGCGGACGGTCGTGAGGATTAGGGGACGGTCGTGAGGGTGAGGGGGGACGGTCGAGAGGGTGAGGGGGGGACGGTCGTGAGGGTGAGGAGGGGACGGTCGTGAGGATGAGGGGGACGGTCGTGAGGGTGAGGGGGGCGGTCGTGAGGGTGAGGAGGGGACGGTCGTGAGGGTGAGGGGGGATGGTCGTGTGGGTGAGGGGGGACGGTCGTGAGGGTGAGGGGGGGACGGTCGTGAGGGTGAGGAGGGGACGGTCGTGAGGGTGAGGGAGGACGGTCGTGAGGGTGAGGGGACAGTGGTGAGGGTGAGGGAGGACGGTCGTGAGGGTGAGGGGACAGTCGTGAGGGAGGGGGAACGGTCGAGAGGGTGAGGGAGGACGGTCGTGAGGGTGGGGGAGGAAGGTCGTGAGGGTGAGGGGACGGTCGTGAGTGTGAGGGGGGACGGTCGTGAGGGTGAGGGGAGAACAGTCGTGAGGGTGAGGAGGGGACGGTCGTGAGGGTGAGGGGACTGTCGTCACAGTGAGGGAGGACGGTCGTGAGGGTGAGGAGGGGACGGTCGTGAGGGTGAGGAGGGGACGGTCGTGAGGATTAGGGGACGGTCGTGAGGGTGAGGGGGGACGGTCGTGAGGGTGAGGGGGGACGGTCGAGAGGGTGAGAAGGAGACGGTCGTGAGGGTGAGGAGGGGACGGTCGTAAGGATGAGGGGGACGGTCGTGAGGGTGAGGGGGGGCGGTCGTGAGGGTGAGGAGGGGACGGTCGAGAGGGTGAAGGGGGACTTTCGTGAGGGTGAGGGGGGACGGTCGTGAGGGTGAGGGGGGGACGGTCGTGAGGGTGAGGAGGGGACGGTTGTGAGGGTGAGGGAGGACGGTCGTGAGGGTGAGGGGACAGTGGTGAGGGTGAGGGAGGACGGTCGTGAGGGTGAGGGGACAGTCGTGAGGGTGAGGGGGGACGGTCGAGAGGGTGAGGGAGGACGGTCGTGAGGGTGAGGGAGGAAGGTCGTTGAGGGTGAGGGGGGACGGTCGTGAGGGTGAGGGGGGACGGTCGTGAGGGTGAGGAAGGACGGTCGTGAGGGTGAAGGGGGACGGTCGTGAGGGTGAGGGGGGACGGTAGTGAGGGTGAGGGAGGAAGGTCGTGAGGATGAAGGAGGACGGTCGTGAGGGTGAGGGGGGGACGGTCGATAGGGTGAGGGAGGACGGTCGTGAGGGTGAGGGGGGACGGTTGTGAGGGTGAGGGAGGAAGGTCGTGAGGGTGAGGGGGGACGGTCGTGAGGGTGAGGGAGGACGGTCGTGAGGGTGAAGGGACGGTCGTAAGGGTGTGGGATGGTTATGAGGGTGAGGGACGGTCGTGAGGGTGAGGGACGGTCGTGAGGGTGAGGGGACGGTCGTGAGGGTGACGGACGGTCGTGAGGGTGTGGGGACGGTCGTGAGGGTGAGGGACGGTCGTGAGGGTGAGCGACGGTCGTGAGGGTGAAAGGAGGACGGTCGTGAGGGTGAGGGGGCGGTCCTGAGGGTGAGGGAGGACGTTCGTGAGGGTGAGGGACGGTCGTGAGGGTGAGGGGACGGTCGTGAGGGTGAGGGGAGACGGTCGTGAGGGAGAGGGGACGGTCGTGAGGGTGAGGGGGGGACGGTCGTGAGGGTCAGGCAACAGTCGTGAGGGTGAGGGGACGGTCGTAAGGGTGAGGGACGGTCGTGAGGGTGAGGGGGAGACGGTCGTGAGGGTGAGGGGGGGACGGTCGTGAGGATGAGGGGGACGGTCGTGAGAGTGAGGGGGGAACGGTCGTGACTGTGAGGGGGGGACGGTCGTGAGGATGAGGGGGACGGTCGTGAGAGTGAGGGGGGGACGGTCGTGAGGGTGAGGGGGGACGGTCGATAGGGTGAAGGAGGACGGTCGTGAGGGTGAGGGGGGACGGTCGTGAGGGTGAGGGAGGAAGGTCGTGAGGGTGAGGGGGGACGGTCGTGAGGGTGAGGGAGGACGGTCGTGAGGGTGAAGGGACGGTCGTAAGGATGTGGGATGGTTATGAGGGTGAGGGACGGTTGTGAGGGTGAGGGACGGTCGTGAGGGTGAGGGGACGGTCGTGAGGGTGACGGACGGTCGTGAGGGTGTGGGGACGGTCGTGAGGGTGAGGGACGGTCGTGAGGGTGAGCGACGGTCGTGAGGGTGAAAGGAGGACGGTCGTGAGGGTGAGGGGGCGGTCGTGAGGGTGAGGGAGGACGTTCGTGAGGGTGAGGGACGGTCGTGAGGGTGAGGGGACGGTCGTGAGGGTGAGGAGAGGACTGTCGATAGGGTGAGAAGGCGGTCGTGAGGGTGAGGGAGGACGTTCGTGAGGGTGAGGGGACGGTCGTGAGGGTGAGGGGAGGACGGTCGTGAGGGTGAGGGGGGACGGTCGTGAGGGTGAGGGGAGAAGGTCGTGAGGGTGAGGGGAGACGGTCGTGAGTGTGAGGGGACGGTCGTGAGGGTGAGGGACGGTCGTGAGGGTGAGGGGGGGACGGTCGTGAGGGTGAGGGGGAGAAGGTCGCGAGGGTGAGGGGGGGACGGTCGTAAGGGTGAAGGGGACGGTCGCGAGGGTGAGGGGGGACGGTCGAGAGGGTGAGGAGGGGACGGTCGTGAGGGTGAGGGAGACGGTCGTGAGTGTGAGGGGACGTTCGTGAGGGTGAGGGGACGGTCGTGAGGGTGAGGGGATGGTCGTGAGGGTGAGGGGACGGTCGTGAGGGTGAGGAGGGGACGGTCGTGAGGGTAAGGGGACGGTCGTCACGGTGAGGGGGGACGGTCGTGAGGGTGAGGGAGGGCGATCGTGAGGGTGAGGAGAGGACGGTCGTGAGGGTGAGGGGACGGTCGTGAGTGTGAGGGGGGACGGTCGTGAGGGTGAGGGGAGAACAGTCGTGAGGGTGAGGAGGGGACGGTCGTGAGGGTGAGGGGACTGTCGTCACAGTGAGGGAGGACGGTCGTGACGGTGAGGAGGGGACGGTCGTGAGGGTGAGGAGCGGACGGTCGTGAGGATTAGGGGACGGTCGTGAGGGTGAGGGGGGACGGTCGAGAGGGTGAGGAGGGGACGGTCGTGAGGGTGAGGAGGGGACGGTCGTGAGGATGAGGGGGACGGTCGTGAGGGTGAGGGGGGGCGGTCGTGAGGGTGAGGAGGGGACGGTCGTGAGGGTGAGGGGGGATGGTCGTGAGGGTGAGGGGGGACGGTCTTGAGGGTGAGGGGGGACGGTCGTGAGGGTGAGGAGGGGACGGTCGTGAGGGTGAGGGAGGACGGTCGTGAGGGTGAGGGGACAGTGGTGAGGGTGAGGGAGGACGGTCGTGAGGGTGAGGGGACAGTCGTGAGGGAGGGGTGACGGTCGAGAGGGTGAGGGAGGACGGTCGTGAGGGTGAGGGAGGAAGGTCGTGAGGGTGAGGGGACGGTCGTGAGTGTGAGGGGGGACGGTCGTGAGGGTGAGGGGAGAACAGTCGTGAGGGTGAGGAGGGGACGGTCGTGAGGGTGAGGGGACTGTCGTCACAGTGAGGGAGGACGGTCGTGAGGGTGAGGAGGGGACGGTCGTGAGGGTGAGGAGGGGACGGTCGTGAGGGTGAGGGGGGACGGTCGAGAGGGTGAGAAGGAGACGGTCGTGAGGGTGAGGAGGGGACGGTCGTAAGGATGAGGGGGACGGTCGTGAGGGTGAGGGGGGGCGGTCGTGAGGGTGAGGAGGGGACGGTCGAGAGGGTGAAGGGGGACTTTCGTGAGGGTGATGGGGGACGGTCGTGAGGGTGAGGGGGGACGGTCGTGAGGGTGAGGAGGGGACGGTTGTGAGGGTGAGGGAGGACGGTCGTGAGGGTGAGGGGACAGTGGTGAGGGTGAGGGAGGACGGTCGTGAGGGTGAGGGGACAGTCGTGAGGGTGAGGGAGGACGGTCGAGAGGGTGAGGGAGGACGGTCGTGAGGGTGAGGGAGGAAGGTCGTGAGGGTGAGGGGGGACGGTCGTGAGGGTGAGGGGGGACGGTCGTGAGGGTGAGGAAGGACGGTCGTGAGGGTGAAGGGGGACGGTCGTGAGGGTGAGGGGGGACGGTAGTGAGGGTGAGGGAGGAAGGTCGTGAGGATGAAGGAGGACGGTCGTGAGGGTGAGGGGGGGACGGTCGATAGGGTGAGGGAGGACGGTCGTGAGGGTGAGGGGGGACGGTTGTGAGGGTGAGGGAGGAAGGTCGTGAGGGTGAGGGGGGACGGTCGTGAGGGTGAGGGAGGACGGTCGTGAGGGTGAAGGGACGGTCGTAAGGGTGTGGGATGGTTATGAGGGTGAGGGACGGTCGTGAGGGTGAGGGACGGTCGTGAGGGTGAGGGGACGGTCGTGAGGGTGACGGACGGTCGTGAGGGTGTGGGGACGGTCGTGAGGGTGAGGGACGGTCGTGAGTGTGAGCGACGGTCGTGAGGGTGAAAGGAGGATGGTCGTGAGGGTGAGGGGGCGGTCGTGAGGGTGAGGGAGGACGTTCGTGAGGGTGAGGGACGGTCGTGAGGGTGAGGGGACGGTCGTGAGGGTGAGGAGAGGACGGTCGTGAGGGTGAGAAGGCGGTCGTGAGGGTGAGGGAGAACGTTCGTGAGGGTGAGGGGACGGTCGTGAGGGTGAGGGGAGGACGGTCGTGAGGGTGAGGGGGACGGTCGTGAGGGTGAGGGGAGAAGGTCGTGAGGGTGAGAGGAGACGGTCGTGAGAGTGAGGGGGGGAGGGACGTGAGGGTGAGTGACGGACGTGAGGGTGAGGAGAAGGTCGTGAGGGTGAGGGGGGGCGGTCGTGAGGGTGAGGGGGGGACGGTCGTGAGTATGAGTGGGGTCGTGGTCGTGAGGGTGAGAGGGAACGGTCGTTCTGGTGAGGGGACGGTCGTGAGGGTGACGGGACGGTCGTGAGGGTGAGGGGGGGACGGTCGTGAGGGTGACGGGACGGTCATGAGGGTGAGGGGGGGACGGTCGTGAGGGTGAGCGGACGGTCGTGAGGGTGAGGGGGGGCCGGTCGAGAGGGTGAGGGAGGATGGTCGTGAGAGTGAGGGAGGAAGGTCGTGAGGGTGAGGGGGGACCGACGTGAGGGTGACGGAGGACGGTCGTGAGGGTGAAGGGGGACGGTCGTGAGGGTGAGGGGGGACGGTCGTGAGGGTGAGGGAGGAAGGTCGTGAGGGTGAGGGAGGACGGTCGTGAGGGTGAGGGGGGACGGTCGATAGGGTGAGGGAGGACGGTCGTGAGGGTGAGGGGGAAAGGTCGTGAGGGTGAGGGAGGAAGGTCGTGAGGGGGAGGGGGGACGGTCGTGAGGGTGAGGGAGGACGGTCGTGAGGGTGAAGGGACGGTCGTGAGGGTGTGGGACGGTTATGAGGGTGAGGGACGGTCGTGAGGGTGAGGGACGGTCGTGAGGGTGAGGGGACGGTCGTGAGGGTGACGGACGGTCGTGAGGGTGAGGGGACGGTCGTGAGAGTGAGGGACGGTCGTGAGGGTGAGGGAGGACGTTCGTGAGGGTGAGAGGACGGTCGTGAGGGTGAGGGGAGGACGGTCGTGAGGGTGAAGGGAGGACGGTCGTGAGGGTGAGGGACGGTCGTGAGGGTGAAGGGACGGTCGTGAGGGTGAGGGGACGACGGTCGTGAGGGTAAGGGGGCGGTCGTGAGGGTGAGGGGAGGACGGTCGTGAGGGTGAGGGGGGGACGGTCGTGAGGGTCAGGGGAGAAGGTCGTGAGGGTGAGGGGAGACGGTCATGAGAGTGAGGGGGGGACGGACGTGAGGGTGAGGGACGGTCGTGAGGGTGAGGAGGGGACGGACGTGAGGGTGAGAAGACGGTCGTGAGGGTGAGGGGGGGCGGTCATGAGGGTGAGGGGGGGACGGTCGTGAGTGTGAGGGGGGGGGCGGTCGTGAGGGTGAGGGAGAACGGTCGTTCGGGTGAGGGGACGGTCGTGAGGGTGACGGGACGGTCGTGAGGGTGAGGGAGGGACTGTCGTGAGGGTGAAGGGACGGTCGTGAGGATGAGGGGGGACGGTCGTGAGGGTGAGGGAGAACGGTCGTGAGGGTGAGGGGGGGACGGTCGTGGGGGTGAGAGGGAACAGTTGTGAGGGTGAGGGGGGACGGTCTTGAGGGTGAGAGGGACGGTCGTGAGTGTGAGGGGACGGTCGTGAGGGTGAGGGGGGGACGGTTGTGGGTGTGAGGGGGGGACGATCGTGAGGGTGAGGGGGGACGGTCGTGAGGGTGAGAGGGGACGGTCGTGAGGGTGAGGGGTTGGTCGTGAGGGGGATGGTCGTGAGGGTGAGGGGACGGTCGTAAGGGTGAGAGGACGGTCGTCAGGGTGAGGGGGGACGGTCGTGAGGGTGAGAGGACGGTCGTGAATGTGAGGGGGGACGGTCGTGAGGGTGAGGGGTAAGGTCGTGAGGGTGAGGGGACGGTCGTGAGGGTGAGGTACGGTCGTGAGGGTGAGGGACGGTCGTGAGGGTGAGGGGAGACGGTCGTGAGGGTGAGGGGACGGTCGTGAGGGATAGGGAGGACGGTCGTGAGGGTGAGGGGGGATGGTCGTGAGGGTGAGGGGACGGTCGTGAGGGTGAGGAGGGACAGTCGTGAGGCTGATGGGACGATCGTGAGGGTGAGGGGACGGTCATGAGGGTGAGGGGGACGGTCGTGAGGGTGAGGGACGGTCGTGAGGGTGAGGGGACGGTTGTGAGGGTGAGGGGAGACGGTCGTGAGGGTGAGGGGACGGTCGTGAGGGTGAGGGGACGGTTGTGAGGGTGAGGGGGGACGGTCGTGAGGGTGAGGGAAGATCGTGAGGGTGAGGAGATGGTCGTGAGGGTGAGGGGACGGTTGCGAGGGTGAGGGGGGACGGTCGTGAGGGTGAGGGACGGTCGTGAGGGTAAGAGGAGACGGTCATGAGGGTGAGGGGACGGTCGTAAGGGTGAGGGACGGTCGTGAGGGTGAGGGGAGACGGTCGTGAGGGTGAGGGGGCGGTCGTGAGGGTGAGGGGGGACGGTCGTGAGGGTGAGGGGACGGTCGTGAGGGTGAGGGGAGGACGGTCGTGAAGGTGAGGGGAGACGGTCGTGAGGGTGAGGGGGGACGGTCGTGAGGGTGAGGGGAGACGGTCGTGAGGGTGAGGGGAGACGGTCGTGAGAGTGAGGGGGGGGACGGACGTGAGGGTGAGGGACGGTCGTGAGGGTGAGGAGGGGACGGACGTGAGGGTGAGGAGACGGTCGTGAGGGTGAGGGGGGGCGGTCGTGAGGGTGAGAGGGGGGGACGGTCGTGAGAGTGAGGGGGGGACGGTCGTGAGGGTGAGGAGGGAAAGGCGTTCGGGTGAGGGGACGGTCGTGTGGGTGACGGGACGGTCGTGAGGGTGAGGGGTGGACGGTCGTGAGGGTGGCGGGACGGTCGTGAGGGTGAGGGGGGACGGTCGTGAGGGTGAGGGGGAGACGGTCGTGAGGGTGAGGGACGGTCGTGAGGGTGGGGGAGACGGTCGTGAGGGTGAGAAGGCGGTCGTGAGGGTGAGGGAGGACGTTCGTGAGGGTGAGGGGACGGTCGTGAGGGTGAGGGGAGGACGGTCGTGAGGGTGAGGGGGAACGGTCGTGAGGGTGAGGGGAGAAGGTCGTGAGGGTGAGGGGAGACGGTCGTGAGTGTGAGGGGACGGTCGTAAGGGTGAGGGACGGTCGTGAGGGTGAGGGGGGGACGGTCGTGAGAGTCAGGGGACAGTCGTGAGGGTGAGGGGACGGTCGTAAGGGTGAGGGACGGTCGTGAGGGTGAGGGGGAGACGGTCGTGAGGGTGAGGGGGGGAAGGTCGTGAGGATGAGGGGGACGGTCGTGAGAGTGAGGAGGGAATGGTCGTGACTGTGAGGGGGGGACGGTCGTGAGGATGAGGGGGGACGGTCGTGAGAGTGAGGGGGAGACGGTCGTGAGGGTGAGGGGGGGACGGTCGTGAGGGTGAGGGGGAGAAGGTCGCGAGGGTGAGGGGGGGGGACGGTCGTAAGGGTGAAGGGGACGGTCGCGAGGGTGAGGGGGGACGGTCGAGAGGGTGAGGGGGGGACGGTCGTGAGGGTGAGGGAGACGGTCGTGAGGGTGAGGGGACGTTCGTGAGGGTGAGGGACGGTCGTGAGGGTGAAAAGGGGACGGTCGTGAGGGTGAGGGGACGGTCGTGAGGGTGAGGGGATGGTCGTGAGGGTGAGGGGACGGTCGTGAGGGTGAGGGGGGGCGGTCTTGAGGGTGAGGGGGGACGGTCGTGAGGGTGAGGAGGGGACGGTCGTGAGGGTGAGGGAGGACGGTCGTGAGGGTGAGGGGACAGTGGTGAGGGTGAGGGAGGACGGTCGTGAGGGTGAGGGGACAGTCGTGAGGGAGGGGTGACGGTCGAGAGGGTGAGGGAGGACGGTCGTGAGGGTGAGGGAGGAAGGTCGTGAGGGTGAGGGGACGGTCGTGAGTGTGAGGGGGGACGGTCGTGAGGGTGAGGGGAGAACAGTCGTGAGGGTGAGGAGGGGACGGTCGTGAGGGTGAGGGGACTGTCGTCACAGTGAGGGAGGACGGTCGTGAGGGTGAGGAGGGGACGGTCGTGAGGGTGAGGAGGGGACGGTCGTGAGGATTAGGGGACGGTCGTGAGGGTGAGGGGGGACGGTCGAGAGGGTGAGAAGGAGACGGTCGTGAGGGTGAGGAGGGGACGGTCGTAAGGATGAGGGGGACGGTCGTGAGGGTGAGGGGGGCGGTCGTGAGGGTGAGGAGGGGACGGTCGAGAGGGTGAAGGGGGACTTTCGTGAGGGTGATGGGGGACGGTCGTGAGGGTGAGGGGGACGGTCGTGAGGGTGAGGAGGGGACGGTTGTGAGGGTGAGGGAGGACGGTCGTGAGGGTGAGGGGACAGTGGTGAGGGTGAGGGAGGACGGTCGTGAGGGAGAGGGGACAGTCGTGAGGGTGAGGGGGGACGGTCGAGAGGGTGAGGGAGGACGGTCGTGAGGGTGAGGGAGGAAGGTCGTGAGGGTGAGGGGGGACGGTCGTGAGGGTGAGGGGGGACGGTCGTGAGGGTGAGGAAGGACGGTCGTGAGGGTGAAGGGGGACGGTCGTGAGGGTGAGGGGGGACGGTAGTGAGGGTGAGGGAGGAAGGTCGTGAGGATGAAGGAGGACGGTCGTGAGGGTGAGGGGGGGACGGTCGATAGGGTGAGGGAGGACGGTCGTGAGGGTGAGGGGGGACGGTTGTGAGGGTGAGGGAGGAAGGTCGTGAGGGTGAGGGGGGACGGTCGTGAGGGTGAGGGAGGACGGTCGTGAGGGTGAAGGGACGGTCGTAAGGGTGTGGGATGGTTATGAGGGTGAGGGACGGTCGTGAGGGTGAGGGACGGTCGTGAGGGTGAGGGGACGGTCGTGAGGGTGACGGACGGTCGTGAGGGTGTGGGGACGGTCGTGAGGGTGAGGGACGGTCGTGAGTGTGAGCGACGGTCGTGAGGGTGAAAGGAGGACGGTCGTGAGGGTGAGGGGGCGGTCGTGAGGGTGAGGGAGGACGTTCGTGAGGGTGAGGGACGGTCGTGAGGGTGAGGGGACGGTCGTGAGGGTGAGGAGAGGACGGTCGTGAGGGTGAGAAGGCGGTCGTGAGGGTGAGGGAGAACGTTCGTGAGGGTGAGGGGACGGTCGTGAGGGTGAGGGGAGGACGGTCGTGAGGGTGAGGGGGACGGTCGTGAGGGTGAGGGGAGAAGGTCGTGAGGGTGAGAGGAGACGGTCGTGAGAGTGAGGGGGGGAGGGACGTGAGGGTGAGTGACGGACGTGAGGGTGAGGAGAAGGTCGTGAGGGTGAGGTGGGGCGGTCGTGAGGGTGAGGGGGGGACGGTCGTGAGTGTGAGTGGGGTCGTGGTCGTGAGGGTGAGAGGGAACGGTCGTTCTGGTGAGGGGACGGTCGTGAGGGTGACGGGACGGTCGTGAGGGTGAGGGGGGGACGGTCGTGAGGGTGACGGGACGGTCATGAGGGTGAGGGGGGGACGGTCGTGAGGGTGAGCGGACGGTCGTGAGGGTGAGGGGGGGCCGGTCGAGAGGGTGAGGGAGGATGGTCGTGAGAGTGAGGGAGGAAGGTCGTGAGGGTGAGGGGGGACCGACGTGAGGGTGACGGAGGACGGTCGTGAGGGTGAAGGGGGACGGTCGTGAGGGTGAGGGGGGACGGTCGTGAGGGTGAGGGAGGAAGGTCGTGAGGGTGAGGGAGGACGGTCGTGAGGGTGAGGGGGGACGGTCGATAGGGTGAGGGAGGACGGTCGTGAGGGTGAGGGGGAAAGGTCGTGAGGGTGAGGGAGGAAGATCGTGAGGGGGAGGGGGGACGGTCGTGAGGGTGAGGGAGGACGGTCGTGAGGGTGAAGGGACGGTCGTGAGGGTGTGGGACGGTTATGAGGGTGAGGGACGGTCGTGAGGGTGAGGGACGGTCGTGAGGGTGAGGGGACGGTCGTGAGGGTGACGGACGGTCGTGAGGGTGAGGGGACGGTCGTGAGAGTGAGGGACGGTCGTGAGGGTGAGGGAGGACGTTCGTGAGGGTGAGAGGACGGTCGTGAGGGTGAGGGGAGGACGGTCGTGAGGGTGAAGGGAGGACGGTCGTGAGGGTGAGGGACGGTCGTGAGGGTGAAGGGACGGTCGTGAGGGTGAGGGGACGACGGTCGTGAGGGTGAGGGGGCGGTCGTGAGGGTGAGGGGAGGACGGTCGTGAGGGTGAGGGGGGGACGGTCGTGAGGGTCAGGGGAGAAGGTCGTGAGGGTGAGGGGAGACGGTCATGAGAGTGAGGGGGGGACGGACGTGAGGGTGAGGGACGGTCGTGAGGGTGAGGAGGGGACGGACGTGAGGGTGAGAAGACGGTCGTGAGGGTGAGGGGGGGCGGTAATGAGGGTGAGGGGGGGACGGTCGTGAGTGTGAGGGGGGGGGCGGTCGTGAGGGTGAGGGAGAACGGTCGTTCGGGTGAGGGGACGGTCGTGAGGGTGACGGGACGGTCGTGAGGGTGAGGGAGGGACTGTCGTGAGGGTGAAGGGACGGTCGTGAGGATGAGGGGGGACGGTCGTGAGGGTGAGGGAGAACGGTCGTGAGGGTGAGGGGGGGACGGTCGTGGGGGTGAGAGGGAACAGTTGTGAGGGTGAGGGGGGACGGTCTTGAGGGTGAGAGGGACGGTCGTGAGTGTGAGGGGACGGTCGTGAGGGTGAGGGGGGGACGGTTGTGGGTGTGAGGGGGGGACGATCGTGAGGGTGAGGGGGGGACGGTCGTGAGGGTGAGAGGGGACGGTCGTGAGGGTGAGGGGTTGGTCGTGAGGGGGATGGTCGTGAGGGTGAGGGGACGGTCGTAAGGGTGAGAGGACGGTCGTCAGGGTGAGGGGGGACGGTCGTGAGGGTGAGAGGACGGTCGTGAATGTGAGGGGGGACGGTCGTGAGGGTGAGGGGTAAGGTCGTGAGGGTGAGGGGACGGTCGTGAGGGTGAGGTACGGTCGTGAGGGTGAGGGACGGTCGTGAGGGTGAGGGGAGACGGTCGTGAGGGTGAGGGGACGGTCGTGAGGGATAGGGAGGACGGTCGTGAGGGTGAGGGGGGATGGTCGTGAGGGTGAGGGGACGGTCATGAGGGTGAGGAGGGACAGTAGTGAGGCTGATGGGACGATCGTGAGGGTGAGGGGACGGTCATGAGGGTGAGGGGGACGGTCGTGAGGGTGAGGGACGGTCGTGAGGGTGAGGGGACGGTTGTGAGGGTGAGGGGAGACGGTCGTGAGGGTGAGGGGACGGTCGTGAGGGTGAGGGGACGGTTGTGAGGGTGAGGGGGGACGGTCGTGAGGGTGAGGGAAGATCGTGAGGGTGAGGAGATGGTCGTGAGGGTGAGGGGACGGTTGCGAGGGTGAGGGGGGACGGTCGTGAGGGTGAGGGACGGTCGTGAGGGTAAGAGGAGACGGTCATGAGGGTGAGGGGACGGTCGTAAGGGTGAGGGACGGTCGTGAGGGTGAGGGGAGACGGTCGTGAGGGTGAGGGGGCGGTCGTGAGGGTGAGGGAGGACGTTCGTGAGGGTGAGGGGACGGTCGTGAGGGTGAGGGGAGGACGGTCGTGAAGGTGAGGGGAGACGGTCGTGAGGGTGAGGGGGGACGGTCGTGAGGGTGAGGGGAGACGGTCGTGAGGGTGAGGGGAGACGGTCGTGAGAGTGAGGGGGGGACGGACGTGAGGGTGAGGGACGGTCGTGAGGGTGAGGAGGGGACGGACGTGAGGGTGAGGAGACGGTCGTGAGGGTGAGGGGGGGCGGTCGTGAGGGTGAGAGGGGGGGACGGTCGTGAGAGTGAGGGGGGGACGGTCGTGAGGGTGAGGAGGGACAGGCGTTCGGGTGAGGGGACGGTCGTGTGGGTGACGGGACGGTCGTGAGGGTGAGGGGTGGACGGTCGTGAGGGTGGCGGGACGGTCGTGAGGGTGAGGGGGGACGGTCGTGAGGGTGAGAGGGAGACGGTCGTGAGGGTGAGGGACGGTCGTGAGGGTGGGGGAGACGGTCGTGAGGGTGAGAAGGCGGTCGTGAGGGTGAGGGAGGACGTTCGTGAGGGTGAGGGGACGGTCGTGAGGGTGAGGGGAGGACGGTCGTGAGGGTGAGGGGGAACGGTCGTGAGGGTGAGGGGAGAAGGTCGTGAGGGTGAGGGGAGACGGTCGTGAGTGTGAGGGGACGGTCGTAAGGGTGAGGGACGGTCGTGAGGGTGAGGGGGGGACGGTCGTGAGAGTCAGGGGACAGTCGTGAGGGTGAGGGGACGGTCGTAAGGGTGAGGGACGGTCGTGAGGGTGAGGGGGAGACGGTCGTGAGGGTGAGGGGGGGAAGGTCGTGAGGATGAGGGGGACGGTCGTGAGAGTGAGGAGGGAATGGTCGTGACTGTGAGGGGGGGACGGTCGTGAGGATGAGGGGGGACGGTCGTGAGAGTGAGGGGGAGACGGTCGTGAGGGTGAGGGGGGGACGGTCGTGAGGGTGAGGGGGAGAAGGTCGCGAGGGTGAGGGGGGGGGACGGTCGTAAGGGTGAAGGGGACGGTCGCGAGGGTGAGGGGGGACGGTCGAGAGGGTGAGGGGGGGACGGTCGTGAGGGTGAGGGAGACGGTCGTGAGGGTGAGGGGACGTTCGTGAGGGTGAGGGACGGTCGTGAGGGTGAAAAGGGGACGGTCGTGAGGGTGAGGGGACGGTCGTGAGGGTGAGGGGATGGTCGTGAGGGTGAGGGGACGGTCGTGAGGGTGAGGGGGGGACGGTCGTGAAGGTAAGGGGACGGTCGTCAGGGTGAGGGGGGACGGTCGTGAGGGTGAGGGAGGGCGATCGTGGGGGTGAGGAGAGGAAGGTCGTGAGGGTGAGGGGACGGTCGTGAGTGTGAGGGGGGACGGTCGAGAGGGTGAGGGAGAACAGTCGTGAGGGTGAGGAGGGGACGGTCGTGAGGGTGAGGGGACTGTCGTCACAGTGAGGGAGGACGGTCGTGAGGGTGAGGAGGGGACGGTCGTGAGGATGAGGAGGGGACGGTCGTGAGGATTAGGGGACGGTCGTGAGGGTGAGGGGGGAGGGTCGAGAGGGTGAGGAGGAGACGGTCGTGAGGGTGAGGAGGAAACGGTCGTGAGGATGAGGGGGACGGTCGTGAGGGTGAGGGAGGACGGTCGTGAGGGTGAGGGGGGGACGGTCGTGAGGGTGAGGAGGGGACGGTCGTGAGGGTGAGGGAGGACGGTCGTGAGGGTGAGGGGACAGTGGTGAGGGTGAGGGAGGACGGTCGTGAGGGTGAGGGGACAGTCGTGAGGGTGAGGGGGGGACGGTCGAGAGGGTGAGGGAGGACGGTCGTGAGGGTGAGGGAGGAAGGTCGTGAGGGTGAGGGGGGACGGTCGTGAGGGTGAGGGGGGACGGTCGTGAGGGTGAGGAAGGAAGGTCGTGAGGGTGAAGGAGGACGGTCGTGTGGGTGATGGGGGACGGTCGATAGGGTGAGGGAGGACGGTCGTGAGGGTGAGGGGGGACGGTCGTGAGGGTGTGGGAGGAAGGTCGTGAGGGTGAGGGGGGACGGTCGTGAGGGTGAGGGAGGACGGTCGTGAGGGTGAAGGGACGATCGTAAGGGTGTGGGATGGTTATGAGGGTGAGGGACGGTCGTGAGGGTGAGGGACGGTCGTGAGGGTGAGGGGACGGTCGTGAGGGTGACGGACGGTCGTGTGGGTGTAAGGACGGTCGTGAGGGTGAGGGACGGTCGTGAGGGTGAGCGACGGTCGTGAGGGTGAAAGGAGGACGGTCGTGAGGGTGAGGGGGCGGTCGTGAGGGTGAGGGAGGACGTTCGTGAGGGTGAGGGACGGTCGTGAGGGTGAGGGGACTGTCGTGAGGGTGAGGAGAGGACTGTCGTGAGGGTGAGAAGGCGGTCGTGAGGGTGAGGGAGGACGTTCGTGAGGGTGAGGGGACGGTCGTGAGGGTGAGGGAAGGACGGTCGTGAGGGTGAGGGGGGACGGTCGTGAGGGTGAGGGGAGAAGGTCGTGAGGGTGAGGGGAGACGGTCGTTAGAGTGAGGGGGGAGGGACGTGAGGGTGAGTGACGGACGTGAGGGTGAGGGGGGGGCGGTCGTGAGGGTGAGGGGGGGGGGACGGTCGTGAGTGTGAGTGGGGGCGCGGTCGTGAGGGTGAGGGGGAACGGTCGTTCGGGTGAGGGGACGGTCGTGAGGGTGACGGGACGGTCGTGAGGGTGAGGGGAGGACGGTCGTGAGGGTGACGGGACGGTCATGAGGGTGAGGGGGGGACGGTCGTGAGGGTGAGCGGACGGTCGTGAGGGTGAGGGGGGGACGGTCGAGAGGGTGAGGGAGGACGGTTGTGAGAGTGAGGGAGGAAGGTCGTGAGGGTGAGGGGGGAGGTCGTGAGGGTGAGGGGGGACCGACGTGAGGGTGAGGGAGGACGGTCGTAAGGGTGAAGGGGGACGGTCGTGAGGGTGAGGGGGGACGGTCGTGAGGGTGAGGGAGGAAGGTCGTGAGGGTGAGGGAGGACGGTCGTGAGGGTGAGGGGGGACGGTCGATAGGGTGAGGGAGGACGGTCGTGAGGGTGAAGGGACGGTCGTGAGGGTGTGGGACGGTTATGAGGGTGAGGGACGGTCGTGAGGGTGAGGGACGGTCGTGAGGGTGAGGGGACGGTCGTGAGGGTGACGGACGGTCGTGAGGGTGAGGGGACGGTCGTGAGGGTGAGGGACGGTCGTGAGGGTGAGGGAGGACGTTCGTGAGGGTGAGGGGACGGTCGTGAGGGTGAGGGGAGGACGGTCGTGAGGGTGAGGGGAGGACGGTCGTGAGGGTGAGGGACGGTCGTGAGGGTGAAGGGACGGTCGTGAGGGTGAGGGGAGGACGGTCGTGAGGGTGAGGGGGCGGTCGTGAGGGTGAGGGGAGGACGGTCGTGAGGGTGAGGGGGGACGGTCGTGAGGGTCAGGGGAGAAGGTCGTGAGGGTGAGGGGAGACGGTCGTGAGAGTGAGGGGGGGACGGACGTGAGGGTGAGGGACGGTCGTGAGGGTGAGGAGGGGACGGACGTGAGGGTGAGAAGACGGTCGTGAGGGTGAGGGGGGGCGGTCATGAGGGTGAGGGGGGGACGGTCGTGAGTGTGAGGGGGGGGGTCGTGAGGGTGAGGGGGAACGGTCGATCGGGTGAGGGGACGGTCGTGAGGGTGACGGGACGGTCGTGAGGGTGAGGGGGGGACGGTCGTGAGGGTGACGGGACGGTCATGAGGGTGAGGGGTGGGGCGGTCGTGAGGGTGAGGGAGAACGGTCGTGAGGGTGAGGGGGGACGGTCGTGAGGGTGAGGGCATGATCGTGAGGGTGAGGCAGGGACGGTCGTGAGGGTGAAGGGACGGTCGTGAGGATGAGGGGGACGGTCGTGAGGGTGAGGGAGAACGGTCGTGAGGGTGAGGGGGGATGGTCGTGGGGGTGAGAGGGAACAGTTGTGAGGGTGAGGGGGGACGGTCTTGAAGGTGAGGGGGACGGTCGTGAGTGTGAGGGGACGGTCGTGAGGGTGAGGGGGGGACGGTTGTGAGTGTGAGGGGGGGACGGTCGTGAGGGTGAGGGGGGGACGGTCGTGAGGGTGAGAGGGGACGGTCGTGAGGGTGAGGGGTTGGTCGTGAGGGGGATGGTCGTGAGGGTGAGGGGACGGTCGTTAGGGTGAGAGGACGGTCGTTAGGGTGAGGGGGCGGTTGTGAGGGTGAGGGGGGACGGTCGTGAGGGTGAGGGGCGACGGTCGTGAGGGTGAGAGGACGGTCGTGAATGTGAGGGGGACGGTCGTGAGGGTGAGGGGTAAGGTCGTGAGGGTGAGGGGACGGTCGTGAGGGTGAGGTACGGTCGTGAGGGTGAGGGACGGTCTTGAGGGTGAGGGGAGACGGTCGTGAGGGTGAGGGGACGGTCGTGAGGGATAGGGAGGACGGTCGTGAGGGTGAGGGGGGATGGTCGTGAGGGTGAGGGGACGGTCGTGAGGGTGAGTAGGGACAGTCGTGAGGCTGATGGGACGATCGTGAGGGTGAGGGGACGGTCATGAGGGTGAGGGGGACGGTCGTGAGGGTGAGGGACGGTCGTGAGGGTGAGGGGACGGTTGTGAGGGTGAGGGGAGACGGTCGTGAGGGTGAGGGGACGGTCGTGAGGGTGAGGGGACGGTTGTGAGGGTGAGGGGGGACGGTCGTGAGGGTGAGGGAAGATCGTGAGGGTGAGGAGATGGTCGTGAGGGTGAGGGGACGGTTGCGAGGGTGAGGGGGGACGGTCGTGAGGGTGAGGGACGGTCGTGAGGGTAAGAGGAGACGGTCATGAGGGTGAGGGGACGGTCGTAAGGGTGAGGGACGGTCGTGAGGGTGAGGGGAGACGGTCGTGAGGGTGAGGGGGCGGTCGTGAGGGTGAGGGAGGACGTTCGTGAGGGTGAGGGGACGGTCGTGAGGGTGAGGGGAGGACGGTCGTGAAGGTGAGGGGAGACGGTCGTGAGGGTGAGGGGGGACGGTCGTGAGGGTGAGGGGAGACGGTCGTGAGGGTGAGGGGAGACGGTCGTGAGAGTGAGGGGGGGACGGACGTGAGGGTGAGGGACGGTCGTGAGGGTGAGGAGGGGACGGACGTGAGGGTGAGGAGACGGTCGTGAGGGTGAGGGGGGGCGGTCGTGAGGGTGAGAGGGGGGGACGGTCGTGAGAGTGAGGGGGGGACGGTCGTGAGGGTGAGGAGGGACAGGCGTTCGGGTGAGGGGACGGTCGTGTGGGTGACGGGACGGTCGTGAGGGTGAGGGGTGGACGGTCGTGAGGGTGGCGGGACGGTCGTGAGGGTGAGGGGGGACGGTCGTGAGGGTGAGAGGGAGACGGTCGTGAGGGTGAGGGACGGTCGTGAGGGTGGGGGAGACGGTCGTGAGGGTGAGAAGGCGGTCGTGAGGGTGAGGGAGGACGTTCGTGAGGGTGAGGGGACGGTCGTGAGGGTGAGGGGAGGACGGTCGTGAGGGTGAGGGGGAACGGTCGTGAGGGTGAGGGGAGAAGGTCGTGAGGGTGAGGGGAGACGGTCGTGAGTGTGAGGGGACGGTCGTAAGGGTGAGGGACGGTCGTGAGGGTGAGGGGGGGACGGTCGTGAGAGTCAGGGGACAGTCGTGAGGGTGAGGGGACGGTCGTAAGGGTGAGGGACGGTCGTGAGGGTGAGGGGGAGACGGTCGTGAGGGTGAGGGGGGGAAGGTCGTGAGGATGAGGGGGACGGTCGTGAGAGTGAGGAGGGAATGGTCGTGACTGTGAGGGGGGGACGGTCGTGAGGATGAGGGGGGACGGTCGTGAGAGTGAGGGGGAGACGGTCGTGAGGGTGAGGGGGGACGGTCGTGAAGGTGAGGGGGAGAAGGTCGCGAGGGTGAGGGGGGGGGGACGGTCGTAAGGGTGAAGGGGACGGTCGCGAGGGTGAGGGGGGACGGTCGAGAGGGTGAGGGGGGGACGGTCGTGAGGGTGAGGGAGACGGTCGTGAGGGTGAGGGGACGTTCGTGAGGGTGAGGGACGGTCGTGAGGGTGAAAAGGGGACGGTCGTGAGGGTGAGGGGACGGTCGTGAGGGTGAGGGGATGGTCGTGAGGGTGAGGGGACGGTCGTGAGGGTGAGGGGGGGACGGTCGTGAAGGTAAGGGGACGGTCGTCAGGGTGAGGGGGGACGGTCGTGAGGGTGAGGGAGGGCGATCGTGGGGGTGAGGAGAGGAAGGTCGTGAGGGTGAGGGGACGGTCGTGAGTGTGAGGGGGGACGGTCGAGAGGGTGAGGGAGAACAGTCGTGAGGGTGAGGAGGGGACGGTCGTGAGGGTGAGGGGACTGTCGTCACAGTGAGGGAGGACGGTCGTGAGGGTGAGGAGGGGACGGTCGTGAGGATGAGGAGGGGACGGTCGTGAGGATTAGGGGACGGTCGTGAGGGTGAGGGGGGAGGGTCGAGAGGGTGAGGAGGAGACGGTCGTGAGGGTGAGGAGGAAACGGTCGTGAGGATGAGGGGGACGGTCGTGAGGGTGAGGGAGGACGGTCGTGAGGGTGAGGGGGGGGACGGTCGTGAGGGTGAGGAGGGGACGGTCGTGAGGGTGAGGGAGGACGGTCGTGAGGGTGAGGGGACAGTGGTGAGGGTGAGGGAGGACGGTCGTGAGGGTGAGGGGACAGTCGTGAGGGTGAGGGGGGGACGGTCGAGAGGGTGAGGGAGGACGGTCGTGAGGGTGAGGGAGGAAGGTCGTGAGGGTGAGGGGGGACGGTCGTGAGGGTGAGGGGGGACGGTCGTGAGGGTGAGGAAGGAAGGTCGTGAGGGTGAAGGAGGACGGTCGTGTGGGTGATGGGGGACGGTCGATAGGGTGAGGGAGGACGGTCGTGAGGGTGAGGGGGGACGGTCGTGAGGGTGTGGGAGGAAGGTCGTGAGGGTGAGGGGGGACGGTCGTGAGGGTGAGGGAGGACGGTCGTGAGGGTGAAGGGACGATCGTAAGGGTGTGGGATGGTTATGAGGGTGAGGGACGGTCGTGAGGGTGAGGGACGGTCGTGAGGGTGAGGGGACGGTCGTGAGGGTGACGGACGGTCGTGTGGGTGTAAGGACGGTCGTGAGGGTGAGGGACGGTCGTGAGGGTGAGCGACGGTCGTGAGGGTGAAAGGAGGACGGTCGTGAGGGTGAGGGGGCGGTCGTGAGGGTGAGGGAGGACGTTCGTGAGGGTGAGGGACGGTCGTGAGGGTGAGGGGACTGTCGTGAGGGTGAGGAGAGGACTGTCGTGAGGGTGAGAAGGCGGTCGTGAGGGTGAGGGAGGACGTTCGTGAGGGTGAGGGGACGGTCGTGAGGGTGAGGGAAGGACGGTCGTGAGGGTGAGGGGGGACGGTCGTGAGGGTGAGGGGAGAAGGTCGTGAGGGTGAGGGGAGACGGTCGTTAGAGTGAGGGGGGAGGGACGTGAGGGTGAGTGACGGACGTGAGGGTGAGGGGGGGGCGGTCGTGAGGGTGAGGGGGGGGGACGGTCGTGAGTGTGAGTGGGGGCGCGGTCGTGAGGGTGAGGGGGAACGGTCGTTCGGGTGAGGGGACGGTCGTGAGGGTGACGGGACGGTCGTAAGGGTGAGGGGAGGACGGTCGTGAGGGTGACGGGACGGTCATGAGGGTGAGGGGGGGACGGTCGTGAGGGTGAGCGGACGGTCGTGAGGGTGAGGGGGGGACGGTCGAGAGGGTGAGGGAGGACGGTTGTGAGAGTGAGGGAGGAAGGTCGTGAGGGTGAGGGGGGAGGTCGTGAGGGTGAGGGGGGACCGACGTGAGGGTGAGGGAGGACGGTCGTAAGGGTGAAGGGGGACGGTCGTGAGGGTGAGGGGGGACGGTCGTGAGGGTGAGGGAGGAAGGTCGTGAGGGTGAGGGAGGACGGTCGTGAGGGTGAGGGGGGACGGTCGATAGGGTGAGGGAGGACGGTCGTGAGGGTGAAGGGACGGTCGTGAGGGTGTGGGACGGTTATGAGGGTGAGGGACGGTCGTGAGGGTGAGGGACGGTCGTGAGGGTGAGGGGACGGTCGTGAGGGTGACGGACGGTCGTGAGGGTGAGGGGACGGTCGTGAGGGTGAGGGACGGTCGTGAGGGTGAGGGAGGACGTTCGTGAGGGTGAGGGGACGGTCGTGAGGGTGAGGGGAGGACGGTCGTGAGGGTGAGGGGAGGACGGTCGTGAGGGTGAGGGACGGTCGTGAGGGTGAAGGGACGGTCGTGAGGGTGAGGGGAGGACGGTCGTGAGGGTGAGGGGGCGGTCGTGAGGGTGAGGGGAGGACGGTCGTGAGGGTGAGGGGGGACGGTCGTGAGGGTCAGGGGAGAAGGTCGTGAGGGTGAGGGGAGACGGTCGTGAGAGTGAGGGGGGGACGGACGTGAGGGTGAGGGACGGTCGTGAGGGTGAGGAGGGGACGGACGTGAGGGTGAGAAGACGGTCGTGAGGGTGAGGGGGGGGCGGTCATGAGGGTGAGGGGGGGACGGTCGTGAGTGTGAGGGGGGGGTCGTGAGGGTGAGGGGGAACGGTCGATCGGGTGAGGGGACGGTCGTGAGGGTGACGGGACGGTCGTGAGGGTGAGGGGGGGACGGTCGTGAGGGTGACGGGACGGTCATGAGGGTGAGGGGTGGGGCGGTCGTGAGGGTGAGGGAGAACGGTCGTGAGGGTGAGGGGGGACGGTCGTGAGGGTGAGGGCATGATCGTGAGGGTGAGGCAGGGACGGTCGTGAGGGTGAAGGGACGGTCGTGAGGATGAGGGGGACGGTCGTGAGGGTGAGGGAGAACGGTCGTGAGGGTGAGGGGGGATGGTCGTGGGGGTGAGAGGGAACAGTTGTGAGGGTGAGGGGGGACGGTCTTGAGGGTGAGGGGGACGGTCGTGAGTGTGAGGGGACGGTCGTGAGGGTGAGGGGGGGACGGTTGTGAGTGTGAGGGGGGGACGGTCGTGAGGGTGAGGGGGGGACGGTCGTGAGGGTGAGAGGGGACGGTCGTGAGGGTGAGGGGTTGGTCGTGAGGGGGATGGTCGTGAGGGTGAGGGGACGGTCGTTAGGGTGAGAGGACGGTCGTTAGGGTGAGGGGGCGGTTGTGAGGGTGAGGGGGGACGGTCGTGAGGGTGAGGGGCGACGGTCGTGAGGGTGAGAGGACGGTCGTGAATGTGAGGGGGACGGTCGTGAGGGTGAGGGGTAAGGTCGTGAGGGTGAGGGGACGGTCGTGAGGGTGAGGTACGGTCGTGAGGGTGAGGGACGGTCTTGAGGTTGAGGGGAGACGGTCGTGAGGGTGAGGGGACGGTCGTGAGGGATAGGGAGGACGGTCGTGAGGGTGAGGGGGGATGGTCGTGAGGGTGAGGGGACGGTCGTGAGGGTGAGTAGGGACAGTCGTGAGGCTGATGGGACGATCGTGAGGGTGAGGGGACGGTCATGAGGGTGAGGGGGACGGTCGTGAGGGTGAGGGACGGTCGTGAGGGTGAGGGGAGACGGTCGTGAGGGTGAGGGGACGGTCGTGAGGGTGAGGGGACGGTTGTGAGGGTGAGGGGGGACGGTCGTGAGGGTGAGGGAAGGACGTGAGGGTGAGGGGATGGTCGTGAGGGTGAGGCGACGGTTGCGAGGGTGAGGGGGGACGGTCGTGTGGGTGAGGGACGGTCGTGAGGGTGAGGGAAGACGGTCGTGAGGGTGAGAGGACGGTCGTAAGGGTGAGGGACGGTCGTGAGGGTGAGGGAAGACGGTCGTAAGGGTTAGGGGGCGGTCGTGAGGGTGAGGGAGGTCGTTCGTGAGGGTGAGGGGACTGTCGTGAGGGTGAGGGGAGGACGGTCGTGAAGGTGAGGGGAGACGGTCGTGAGGGTGAGGGGGGACGGTCGTGAGGGTGAGGGGAGACGGTCGTGAGGGTGAGGGTAGACGGTCGTGAGAGTGAGGGGGGGGACGGACGTGAGGGTGAGGAGACGGTCGTGAGGGTGAGGGGGGCGGTCGTGAGGGTGAGGGGGGGGGACGGTCGTGAGAGTGAGGGGGGGACGGTCGTGAGGGTGAGGGGGGACGGGCGTTCGGGTGAGGGGACGGTCGTGTGGGTGACGGGACGGTCGTGAGGGTGAGGGGTGGACGGTCGTGAGGGTGGCGGAACGGTCGTGAGGGTGAGGGGGGGACAGTTGTGAGGGTGAGGGGGGGACGGTCGTGAGGGTGAGGGACGGTCGTGAGGGTGAGGGGAGACGGTCGTGAGGGAGAGGGGACGGTCGTGAGGGTGAGGGGACAGTCGTGAGGGTGAGGGGGAGACGGTCGTGAGGATGAGGGGGGGACGCTCGTGAGGATGAGGGGGGGACGCTCGTGAGTGTGTGGGGGAAACGGTCGTGACTGTGAGGGGGGGACGGTCGTGAGGATGAGGGGGGATGGTCGTGAGAGTGAGGGGGGGACGGTCGTGAGGGTGAGGAGGGGACGGTCGTGAGGGTCAGGGGACAGTCGTGAGGGTGAGGGGACGGTCGTAAGGGTGAGGGGGCGGTCGTGAGGGTGAGGGGACGGTCGTGAGGGTGAGGGACGGTCGTTCGATTGAAATATTTTTGGCCAAAAATGGCTAAGGAGATTGCTTATTATGTTGACAGATGTTTAACTTGTTTACAGCACAAGGGACATGTTTCAGGACCTAATCCAATTCAGGTGTACCCAGCAACTAAAGCTCCTTGTGAACGAATATCGATGGATTTATTGACAAATTTTGCTGAAACAGAGAAAGGAAACAAACATTTGCTTGTAATCGTCGATAATTTTTCACGGTTTTGCGAACTAGTTCCTATCCCGAACAAAACAGCAGGAACCATAGCCAGCGCATTCCATGACCAAATAATTTGTAGATATAGTATGCCTAAAGTAATCCTTTCAGATAATGGTCCAGAATTCTGTAATAGTATTTTAACTAGCTTGTGTGATTTATATAACATCAAAAAATGTAGCATCATGCCTTATGATCCAGCAAGTAATGGACTAGCCGAACGTACTAACAGGAAAGTGTTAGATGCGTTGAGAGTCACGTTGAATTTTGATAACTACAATTGGGATGATTTTATACCCTTAATTCAGTGTGCTATAAATTCTTCAATTAATGTTTCTACAGGTGACACACCTCACGCTATTCTTTATGGTACAGATAAGATCCTCCCTAATGAATTGATTAACGTACCTCCTACTCCCTTATATAACGTAGATGATTTTGTTCAAGTGAAGCGTAGACAAATGCAATTAGTATTCAAGAAAATACGAGAACAACTGTCCAAAGCCACAGCCGAGTTCACTCTAGCAAGAAATGCACGAACTAAACCCAGTAAAATAACTATTGGATCTGTAGTAATGATACTTAACCAACACAGGTCTGGTCCTATGTACAAGTTAACTAAGAATTTTTTGGGTCCATATAAGGTAATCGAGCTTATTAAAGGTAACAAATACAGACTTAAGAACTTGTTAACAGGAGAGTATATAAATGAACATTTAGACCATATGAAGTTAGCTAAAATGACTGTTGACGAGACTGATGAGGAAGATGACAATGAACTTACCCAGACAGATACTCCTACTCTGACACCACCTTCTGTGGTTGACAGACCACTGGATGTTCAGCAACCCCATACTAGCAATTATAATCTTAGATCTAGACCTCTCGTTTCTACCGTGCACTCACCACATGTCCATTGGCTAGATGTTAACGAGGATATCTCTCAAGATGATAGTTAGTCGCATGAAGTTTCATCTGTTCCGGACCTTCAGTCAGAGTAGTATAGTGCTCTGGATGAGCTAGGTGTAGATATCCACAGAATTTATAATTGAGTGCACTCTGCAGTTATTCTGTTTGTTTTTTAAAAAAAAAAAAAAAAAAAATCATTTGCAGTATTTCTACCACATGTGTCTTATTATTACCATTATATATAATGTATAGTTTTTCTCAACTTTATTTTGTTATAAATTAGATGCCATTGTTAAGTCTACTACCATTTGTATTTTTACAGTGCTTGTCATAAGAGTTATTATTGTTCTAGCAACCACATTGTGGCCAGTGAATCCTGACTGCTATCACGCAGATGTTAGTCTTCTTGATCCAGGTCTTGTATATGCTTGTAAATATATGGCACATTAAATATATTGTACATTGGTCTTGTAAATATATTGTATATTTCAGAAAAAAAAGAAAAAAAAAAGAAAAAGAGAAAAAAAGAAAATCATTATCTATCTTGAAATTCAATTGTGGTTGTTAGGTCAGAACTTTGTTCCATTAATGTAATGATTGTTTAATTTTGTATGGTTTTCAAGCACATGCCATTGACACATGTTAATAATTTTGTTTAGGCAATACCTTGAGTTGTATGGTTCATATCTGATCAGTAGACATACACATGTTCTTAATACTCTGGTTTAATCAAAGCATTGTTACCATGATTTTCACCTATTATGATGAATTTTTTATTTTGGTGCATATATGCCGAGTTGTTAGTATTACGCACACCTGATCTTCTTTCAATGTTTTATTATGCAAATTTCACATGTAAGCCATTATTGAATGCCACCGAGGCCCTTTCAGTATCATTGTAACTATATAGCTAGCCAGAGCTTGTCGACAAGGGACGTCGACTTGGTAGCGTGTCCGAGCGGTGTTATACTCAAATTCTGTCAGTTCAAATGTAACCAATCACAGGCAAGTAGACCTCTGACGTCATGCCAGACAGAGGAGCATCTAGCCATGCTCCCAGCAGCCTCATTTCTCTCTAAGACCCAGAGTAAGGTGGACCTCGGTTGGCCAGATATATACCTTGTTGTCTCGGTCAATAAATATAAACAGAAGCGACTACTGTGTCTACATTCAACCCGAACAAGGCAAACGAATAGGACGGTCGTGAGGGTGAGGGGGGACGGTCGTGAGGGTGAGGGGATGGTCGTGAGGGTGAGGGGGGACGGTCGTGAGGGTGAAGGGGGACGGTCGTGAATGTGAGGGGGGACAGTCGTGAGGGTGAGGGGGGCGATCGTGAGGGTGAGGGGACGGTCGTGAGGGTGATGGATGGTCGTTAGGGTTAGGGACGGTTGTGAGGGTGAGGGGAGACAGTCGTGAGGGTGAGGGGACGGTCGTGAGAGTGAGGGGGGACGGTCGTGAGGGTTAATAGGGGACGGTCGTGAGGGTGTGGGGGACGGTCGTGAGGGTGAGAGGGGGACGGTCGTGAGGGTGAGGGACGGTCGTGAGGGTGAGGGGAGACGGTCGTGAGGGTGAGGGGACGGTCGTGAGGGTGAGGGGACGGTCGTGAGGGTGAGGGGGTTGGTCGTGAGGGAGAGGGACAGTCGTGAGGGTGAGGGGAGACGGTCGTGAGGGTGAGGGGACGGTCGTGAGGGTGAGGGACGGTCATGAGGGTGAAGGGAGACGGTCGTGAGAGTAAGGGGGGACGGTCGTGAGGGTCATGGGACAGTCGTGAGGGTGAGGGGACGGTCGTAAGGGTGAGAGTGAGGGGACGGTCGTGAGGGTGAGGGATGGTCGTTAGGGTGAGGGACGGTCGTGAGGGTGAGGGGAGACGGTCGTGAGGGTGAGAGGACGGTCGTGAGGGTGAGGGGGGGATGGTCGTGAGGGTGAGGGGACGGTCGTGAGGGTGAGGAGGGACAGTCGTGAGGCTGAGGGGACGGTCGTGAGTGTAAGGGGACGGTCATGAGGGTGCGGGGGACGGTCGAGAGGGTGAGAGGGGGACGGTCGTGAGGGTGAGGGACGGTCGTGAGGTTGAGGGGAGACGGTCGTGAGGGTGAGGGGACGGTCGTGAGGGTGAGGGGACGGTCGTGAGGGTGAGGGGACAGTCGTGAGGTTGAGGGGAGACGGTCGTGAGGGTGAGGGGAGACGGTCGTGAGGGTGAGGGGGGACGGTCGTGAGAGTGAGGGGACAGTCGTGGGGGGTGAAAGGACGGTCGTGAGGGTGAGGGGGGGGAGACGGTCGTGAGGGTGAGGGGGGGATGGTCGTGAGGGTGAGGGGACGGTCGTGAGGGTGAGGAGGGACAGTCGTGAGGCTGAGGGGACGGTCGTGAGTGTAAGGGGACGGTCATGAGGGTGCGGGGGACGGTCGAGAGGGTGAGAGGGGGACGGTCGTGAGGGTGAGGGACGGTCGTGAGGTTGAGGGGAGACGGTCGTGAGGGTGAGGGGACGGTCGTGAGGGTGAGGGGACGGTCGTGAGGGTGAGGGGACGGTCGTGAGAGTGAGGGGACAGTCGTGGGGGGTGAAAGGACGGTCGTGAGGGTGAGGGGGGGGAGACGGTCGTGAGGGTGAGGGGGGGATGGTCGTGAGGGTGAGGGGGGACGGTCGTGAGGGTGAGGGGGGACGGTCGTGAGGGTGAGGGGGGGACGGTCGTGAGGGTGAGGGGGGGACGGTCGTGAGAGTGAGGGGGTTCGGTCGTGAGGTGTGAGGGAAGACGGTCGTGAGGGTGAGGGAGGGACGGTCGTGAGGGTGAGGGGGGGACGGTCGTGAGGGTGAGGGAGGGACGGTCGTGAGGGTGAGGGGACGGTCGTGAGGGTGAGGGGGCGGGCGTGAGGGTGAGGGAGGACGTTCGTGAGGGTGAGGGGACGGTCGTGAGGGTGAGAGGAACGTCGTGAGGGTGAGGGGGGCGGTCGTGTGGATGAGGGGGGGGACGGTCGTGAGGGTGAGGGGGGACGGTCGTGAGGGTGAGGGGGGACGGTCGTGTGGGTGAGGGGACGGTCGTGAGAGTGACGGGATGGTCGTGAGGGTGAAGGGGGACAATCGTGAGGGTGAGAGGGGCCGGTCGTGAGGGTGAGGGGGGACGGTCGTGAGAGTGTGGGGGGTCGGTCGTGAGGGTGAGGGAGGATGGTCGTGAGGGTGAGGAAGGGACGGTCGTGAGGGTGAGGGGAGACGGTCGTGAGGGTGAGGGGGGTACGGTTGTTAGGGTCAGAGGGGACGGTCTTGAGGGTGAGAGGGGACGATCGTGAGGGTGAGAGGGGACGGTCTTGAGGGTGAGGGGGACACGGTCGTGAGGGTGAGGTAGAACGGTCGTGAGGGTGAGGGCACGGTCGTGAGGGTGAGGGGGGACGGTCGTGAGGCTGAGGGCACGGTCGTGAGGGTGAGGGGATAGTCGTGAGGGGATGGTCGTGAGAGTGAGGGGATGGTCGTTAGGGTGAGGGGATGGTCGTGAGGGTGAGGGGGCGGTCGTGAGGGTGAGGGAGGGACGGTCGTGAGGGTGAGGGGACGATCGTGAGGGTGAGGGGGGACGGTCGTGAGGGTGAGGGGGGGACGGTCGTGAGGGTGAGGGGGGACGGTCGTGTGGGTGAGGGGACGGTCGTGAGAGTGACGGGATGGTCGTGAGGGTGAAGGGGGACAATCGTGAGGGTGAGAGGGGCCGGTCGTGAGGGTGAGGGGGGACGGTCGTGAGAGTGTGGGGGGGTCGGTCGTGAGGGTGAGGGAGGATGGTCGTGAGGGTGAGGAAGGGACGGTCGTGAGGGTGAGGGGAGACGGTCGTGAGGGTGAGGGGGGGACGGTTGTTAGGGTCAGAGGGGACGGTCTTGAGGGTGAGAGGGGACGGTCGTGAGGGTGAGAGGGGACGGTCTTGAGGGTGAGGGGGACACGGTCGTGAGGGTGAGGTAGAACGGTCGTGAGGGTGAGGGCACGGTCGTGAGGGTGAGGGGGGACGGTCGTGAGGCTGAGGGCACGGTCGTGAGGGTGAGGGGATAGTCGTGAGGGGATGGTCGTGAGGGTGAGCGGATGGTCGTTAGGGTGAGGGGATGGTCGTGAGGGTGAGGGGGCGGTCGTGAGGGTGAGGGAGGGACGGTCGTGAGGGTGAGGGGACGATCGTGAGGGTGAGGGGGGACGGTCGTGAGGGTGAGGGGGGGACGGTCGTGAGGGTGAGGGGGGACGGTCATGAGGGTGAAGGGGGACGGTCGTGAATGTGAGGGGGACGGTCGTGAGGGTGAGGGGTAAGGTCGTGAGGGTGAGGGGACGGTCGTGAGGGTGATGGACGGTCGTTAGGGTTAGGGACGGTCGTGCGGGTGAGGGGAGACGGTCGTGAGGGTGAGGGGACGGTCGTGAGAGTGAGGGGGGACGGTCGTGAGGGTGAGGGGGGAATGGTCGTGAGGGTGAGGGGACGGTCGTGAGGGTGAGAAGGGACAGTCGTGAGGCTGAGGGGACGGTCGTGAGGGTTAGGGGACGGTCGTGAGGGTGTGGGGGACGGTCGTGAGGGTGAGAGGGGGACGGTCGTGAGGGTGAGGGACGGTCGTGAGGGTGAGGGGACGGTCGTGAGGGTGAGAAGGGACAGTGGTTAGGCTGAGGGGATGGTCGTGAGGGTGAGGGGACGGTCGTGAGGGTGAGAAGGGACAGTGGTTAGGCTGAGGGGACGGTCGTGAGGGTTAGGGGACGGTCGTGAGGGTGTGGGGGACGGTCGTGAGGGTGAGGGGGGACGGCAGCCACCACCCAGAATTTCTTAAAAAACAAAAAAAGCCATTCAAACGGGAGGACCTGAGATACTACAACAAAGTGTTTTTTTCTCCATACGTGTGATTTGTGATACTATATGTCTGGGGGGTTTCAAACAAATTCCAAATTATACTCTTGTTCACAAAGAAAACATAAAATGCCGGCAGATAGCACCCGCAGCGGCCAAGGGAAGAAGTCCAAACCATACTCCCCCTGTGAAAAAACTCCACCTAAGAAAAACGAGTCAAAGAAACACCCCTCCCACAGGAGTGCTTCTACTACACCAGAACGAAGCTCCTCTGAGAGTCCAATACCCCTCGCCCAAAAATCCCCTGTACTCAACCATGACCCTAATTCTGTTCTCTTAGACCCACAGCCACAACGTGCCAGAACAACCCAGGACGATGCGACCACAGAGACAGGCCTCCTCGATGCCTTCAGCTCCAGCAGCAGAGATGACTGGGACACCTCGCTATTGGCAAACCTCAGAAGCCGTGACCTCCATAAACCTGCGCCGGAACCAGGCTCCCTACCAGGGATCTGGAGAGAGAAGAGAGTGTGGACAGGTTCAGGCGGAACGGCCCTGAAGTCCCTGCCCTTTGCAGTCCCCGAAACAGGACTGTATAACGAAAATAAAACAACGGCCCTCATCGATCAGGTTTTTTCAGAAGAGAGTAAGTACGACGGCATAGTTCTGGGCCCGGAGGAACTCGAACTGGCGGATCTGATGAAACCAGTCTTCTCAACTATTGAGTACCTTAAAGATAAGCTTAAACACATACAGCGCGCTTCTATTCAAGGCACAGTACCAGAATATCTGGGTCTTAAAACCACAGTTCCTTTCTTTTCCACAGATCTCCCTCTCTTTCCAGCCCTAGATAAGTTTATCACGGAGCTGAACACAGCACACGCAAGGAACCTGATGGGGATCTACACCTTGCTGCTGAAAGCCTCCTTGGCAAGAGAGAACACAAAGCTAGAGACAATCACAGAAGGACTAATGGATGGAGCCTGGCCCCCGCTGAGAATAGGCGCAACTTTATGGGAGGGTTACAGACGAAAAGCCCATCCGAAACACTCTCCACCTCCAGCGACTTACTCAGGGGAACTTACTGTACCGTCAGGTCAGTCCACGACAAAATATTTAAACTTTCAGACAACGCCATCCGAAGGGACCTGGAAGGAACTACGGCAGAAGGTAATGAACATCCTAAGACCACAGGCCCAGACCCAGGGGCAACAACTAGCTACACCCCGCTCAGTCTTACGGCCGCTCCCTGACGACGAGATTGGTACAAGCCAACAAACCCAGGTACAGTCTTTAGCCCCACCTAAAAACCCGGGGCAGCAGTCTACACAGCCTGGCAGAACGACATCTCAATCCCAGACTCAGGTAGCTCAACTCCAACTACAGACAAATGTTACTCAACCCCAAGTACAAACCGAGGTGGCAGCCCAGGCCCCCCAGCAGCCTCCACCCTGGCCTTATGCTCAACCCCCAGCAGGGTTCCTACCCTATGCCTACAACCCCTACTTTCAACCCTATGCCCAACAACCCGGGCCATACTCTAACCAGAATTTTCAAGGTCCGCCCAGAACCCCCCACAGGGGCAGACCTGGGAGGGGCAAACCTGGGAGGAGCAGGGGCAGGGGCAGGAACAGAGTGTCCACACAGGGCGCAGGAAACGGCACCGGGTGGAACTATGGAGGAGGGCAAAACGAGACCTCAAACGAGCCAATATCAAACGGGCAAAATTCCTAAAAAAATCGGTGGTATCTGAGGTCCCTCTGAGCACCATAGAGAGGGACCTCTTGAGTAGGGGCCTGTCCTTTGTGATTGGGCCCCCTACAGAACCCAAACGAGTACAGGCAGTAGAGGAAACCCTCTCACACCTAGAGACACAGATTAACAAGGCATGGAGCAAACTCAGGTCAGGGCCACAACCCCACCAAGAAAGGAAACAACAACCCGAGAGATCGCTTTCAATGAAATACCTGAATCCTGCCTCAGTTCAAGGAAACACCACTTTCAATTTAAATGGACTTCACCCACAAATCCAGGCAACCCTGGAAAGCCTTAAAACACAGGTAAAGCAGAGAACCCGTGGTAACCTTACAAAAACACACAGGGAGGCGCTACACGCCCTTAAGGCTCGCCCAGACATTATAATTAAACCCGCGGATAAAGGCGGTACTGTAGTAGTCTGGAGAAAAACGAACTACACAAAGGAAATGGTAAGGCACCTCTCAGACGAGACGACTTACCAAAAAATACAGCAAGGCCACACAGCCCTGGAGAACGCCAGGACAAGGAGTAGAAACCTGGTCCTGAAATTCTTTAACAATAAACAAGCAAACTCAACAGGAGGTATACTTAGCTCAGCAGCAAGAGACTATTACCTTGCCTTTAAAGCAGAGCTTCCGAACCTATACCTCCTTCCTAAGATTCATAAAGATTTACACCCTCTTACAGGTACATGGCAGGGCAGACCAGTCCTTAGCGGTTGCAAAGCACCAACTCGCCCAATTGACTTGATCTGCACAGCATTACTAAACCCCCTTCTCTCTCTTTTAGATGAACGTCTGAAAGACACAACTGATCTTTTGCTGAAACTGAGGGATTTGAATGCAAGCAGAGGACCCGTCCCAGAGAACACGACCCTGTTCTCCCTTGACATAGTCTCCCTCTACCCAAGCATCCCCCAACGGGAGGCAGCGAGAATGGTCTCGACGTACTTCGACGACCATAAACACCTCATACGCCAGCCTCTCAGAGACGCAGGAGTTTGGAGGCCCCCATCAAGGGCTCTCCTGGAGGAAGCGATTCTGCATGTCATGAGGGATACAATTCTATCCTTCGATTCAGCAGCGTACAGACAAGTAAAGGGAACGGCAATTGGAGCATCAAGTAGTGTGGCTATAGCGGAAATCTTTGTTCACGTGGCCTTTGAGCACCAGAGAGCACTCCGCCCAGATAAACCAGACGTGTACTTCCGTTATATTGATGATATTTTCGGTATAATGACTGGACAAGACACACTCCTCCAGTCTTTCTACGCCTGGACAAATACAGCCCACGAAAATCTGAAGTTCACCTTGGAGCAGAGTAAAACAGAGATAAACTTCCTGGATACGACAGTGTTCATCGGCAGTGAGGACAGGCTCCTTCACACGAAGGCCTACTACAAGCCCACAAACCTGCACACGTATCTACGATACGACTCCAGTCACCCCTCCTCCTTGAAGAACTCCCTACCCTACTCCTTAGGTCTACGTTTGAAGAGGATAAACAGCCTTGAAGACACACTTGCTACTCAACTTCTAGACCTCTGGGACATGTTCTCAGCCAGAGGATACCCAGAACGAGTAATAGCAACGGCTAAAAACAAACTAGACCTGAAGACGAGGTCAGAGCTCCTCATACAGGCCCCCACTCCAGACCCTCAGTCGAGATGGATCCTCCCATCACTGTATTTTAACGGCCTAGCAAGCCCTCTCCATAATGCCCTCACTGACATCTGGAACTGGCTGAGAAACACCTATGGGGACCACCCTTCCTGGCCTAGGTTTGCCCAAACACCTCCAATGCTGGCCTGGAGACGAGGAAAGTCACTTAAGGATCATCTAGTACATTCCTGCCTCCACAGGACACACTGCCTTTAACCGAACCTGACACAGACCGATGGTGCAAGAGAATACCCCTGGTTCCCTGGGTTGGGGCCACGAGGTTGAGAGGGCCCCACAACACAATGCCTAGGGGCGATCGTGAGGGTGAGGGGACGGTCGTGAGGGTGATGGACGGTCGTTAGGGTTAGGGACGGTCGTGAGGGTGAGGGGAGACAGTCGTGAGGGTGAGGGGACGGTCGTGAGAGTGAGGGGGGACGGTCGTGAGGGTGAGGGGGGGATGGTCGTGAGGGTGAGGGGACGGTCGTGAGGGTGAGAAGGGACAGTCGTGAGGCTGAGGGGACGGTCGTGAGGGTTAATAGGGGACGGTCGTGAGGGTGTGGGGGACGGTCGTGAGGGTGAGAGGGGGACGGTCGTGAGGGTGAGGGATGGTCGTGAGGGTGAGGGGAGACGGTCGTGAGGGTGAGGGGACGGTCGTGAGGGTGAGGGGACGGTCGTGAGGGTGAGGGGGGACGGTCGTGAGGGTGAGGGGACGGTCGTGAGGGTGAGGGGAGACGGTCGTGAGGGTGAGGGGACGGTCGTGAGGGTGAGGGACGGTCGTGAGGGTGAGGGGAGACGGTCGTGAGAGTGAGGGGGGACGGTCGTGAGGGTCAGGGGACAGTCGTGAGGGTGAGGGGACGGTCGTGAGGGTGAGGGACGGTCGTGAGGGTGAGGGGAGACTGTCATGAGGGTGAGGGGGGACGGTCGTGAGGGTGAGGGGACAGTCGTGAGGGTGAGAGGACGGTCGTGAGGGTGAAGGGGGGGAGACTGTCGTGAGGGTGAGGGGGGACGGTCGTGAGGGTGAGGGGACGGTCGTGAGGGTGAGAGGGGCGGTCTTGAGGGTGAGGGGGGGAAGGTCATGAGGGTGAGGGAGAACGGTCGTGAGGGTGAGGGAACGGTCGTGAGGGTGAGGGGACGGTCGTGAGGGTGAGGGGACGGTCGTGAGGGTGAGGGGGGGGGATGGTCGTGAGGGTGAGGGCACGGTCGTGAGGGTGAGGTGGGACGGTCGTGAGGGTGAGGGGGGACGGTCGTGAGGGTGAGGGAGAACGGTCGTGAGGGTGAGGGAACGGTCGTGTGGGTGAAGGGGGGACGGTCGTGAGGGTGAGGGGGGGACGGTCGTGAGGGTGAGGGGGGGACGGTCGTGAGGGTGAGGGTGGACAGTCGTGAGGGTGAGGGAGGACAGTCGTGAGGGTGAGAGGACGGTCGTGAGGGTGAGGGACGGTCGTGAGGGTGAGGGGGACGGTCGTGAGGGTGAGAGGGGACGGTCGTGAGGGTGAGGGGAGGGACGGTCGTGAGAGTGAGGGGGGGACGGTCGTGAGGGTGAGGGAGAACGATCGTGAGGGTGAGGGGGGACGGTCGTGAGGGTGAGAGGGGATGGTCGTGAGGGTGAGGGCACGGTCGTGAGGGTGAGGGGGGGGACGGTCGTGAGGGTGAGGGAGGACGGTCGTGAGGGTGAGGGGGGGACGGTCGAGAGGGTGAGGGGACGGTCGTGAGGGTGAAGGGGGGACGGTCGTGTAGGTGAGAGGACGGTCGTGAGGGTGAGGGGGGGACGGTCGTGAGGGTGAGGGGGGGGAACGGTCGTGAGGGTGAGGGGGGACGGTCGAGAGGGTGAGGGGACGGTCGTGAGCGTGAAGGGGGGACGGTCGTGAAGGTGAGAGGAACGTCGTGAGGGTGAGGGGGGCGGTCGTGTGGATGAGGGGGGGGGACGGTCGTGAGGGTGAGGGGGGACGGTCGTGAGGGTGAGGGGGGACGGTCGTGTGGGTGAGGGGACGGTCGTGAGAGTGACGGGATGGTCGTGAGGTTGAAGGGGGACAATCTTGAGGGTGAGAGGGGCCGGTCGTGAGGGTGAGGGGGGGACGGTCGTGAGAGTGTGGGGGGGTCGGTCGTGAGGGTGAGGGAGGATGGTCGTGAGGGTGAGGAAGGGACGGTCGTGAGGGTGAGGGGAGACGGTCGTGAGGGTGAGGGGGGGACGGTTGTTAGGGTCAGAGGGGACGGTCTTGAGGGTGAGAGGGGACGGTCGTGAGGGTGAGAGGGGACGGTCTTGAGGGTGAGGGGGACACGGTCGTGAGGGTGAGGTAGAACGGTCGTGAGGGTGAGGGCACGGTCGTGAGGGTGAGGGGGGACGGTCGTGAGGCTGAGGGCACGGTCGTGAGGGTGAGGGGATAGTCGTGAGGGGATGGTCGTGAGGGTGAGGGGATGGTCGTTAGGGTGAGGGGATGGTCGTGAGGGTGAGGGGGCGGTCGTGAGGGTGAGGGAGGGACGGTCGTGAGGGTGAGGGGACGATCGTGAGGGTGAGGGGGGACGGTCGTGAGGGTGAGGGGGGGACGGTCGTGAGGGTGAGGGGGGACGGTCATGAGGGTGAAGGGGGACGGTCGTGAATGTGAGGGGGACGGTCGTGAGGGTGAGGGGTAAGGTCGTGAGGGTGAGGGGACGGTCGTGAGGGTGATGGACGGTCGTTAGGGTTAGGGACGGTCGTGCGGGTGAGGGGAGACGGTCGTGAGGGTGAGGGGACGGTCGTGAGAGTGAGGGGGGACGGTCGTGAGGGTGAGGGGGGGATGGTCGTGAGGGTGAGGGGACGGTCGTGAGGGTGAGAAGGGACAGTCGTGAGGCTGAGGGGACGGTCGTGAGGGTTAGGGGACGGTCGTGAGGGTGTGGGGGACGGTCGTGAGGGTGAGAGGGGGACGGTCGTGAGGGTGAGGGACGGTCGTGAGGGTGAGGGGACGGTCGTGAGGGTGAGAAGGGACAGTGGTTAGGCTGAGGGGATGGTCGTGAGGGTGAGGGGACGGTCGTGAGGGTGAGAAGGGACAGTGGTTAGGCTGAGGGGACGGTCGTGAGGGTTAGGGGACGGTCGTGAGGGTGTGGGGGACGGTCGTGAGGGTGAGGGGGGACGGTCGTGAGGGTGAGGGACGGTCGTGAGGGTGAGGGGAGACGGTCGTCAGGGTGAGGGGACGGTCGTGAGGGTGAGGGACGGTCGTGAGGGTGAGGGGAGACGGTCGTGTGAGTGAGGGGGGGACGGTCGTGAGGGTCAGGGAATAGTCGTGAGGGTGAGGGGACGGTCGTGAGGGTGAGGGACGGTCGTGAGGGTGAGGGGAGACGGTCGTGAGGGTGAGGGGGGTGGACGGTCTTGAGGGTGAGGGGACGGTCGTGAGAGTGAAGGGGTGGGAGACTGTCGTGAGGGTGAGGGGGGACGGTCGTGAGGGTGAGTGGACGGTCGTGAGGGTGAGAGGGGACGGTCTTGAGGGTGAGGGGGGGACGGTCATGAGGGTGAGGGAGAACGGTCGTGAGGGTGAGGGCACGGTCGTGAGGGTGAGGACATGGTCGTGAGGGTGAGGTGGCACGGTCGTGAGGGTGAGGGGGGGACGGTCGTGAGGGTGAGAGGACGGTCGTGAGGGTGAGGGGGGACGGTCGTGAGGGCGAGGGGATGGTCGTGAGGGTGAGGGTGGACGGTCGTGAGGGTGAAGGGGGACGGTCGTGAATGTGAGGGGGGACGGTCGTGAGGGTGAGGGGGGGCGATCGTGAGGGTGAGGGGACGGTCGTGAGGGTGATGGACGATCGTTAGGGTTAGGGACGGTCGTGAGGGTGAGGGGAGACAGTCGTGAGGGTGAGGGGACGGTCGTGAGGGTGAGGGGGGATGGTCGTGAGGGTGAGGGGACGGTCGTGAGGGTGAGAAGGGACAGTCGTGAGGCTGAGGGGACGGTCGTGAGGGTTAGGGGACGGTCGTGAGGGTGTGGGGGACGGTCGTGAGGGTGAGGGGGGACGGTCGTGAGGGTGAGGGACGGTCGTGAGGGTGAGGGGAGACGGTCGTCAGTGTGAGGGGACGGTCGTGAGGGCGAGGGGATGGTCGTGAGGGTGAGGGTGGACGGTCGTGAGGGTGAAGGGGGGACGGTCGTGAATGTGAGGGGGGACGGTCGTGAGGGTGAGGGGGGGCAATCGTGAGGGTGAGGGGGGGCAATCGTGAGGGTGAGGGGATGGTCGTGAGGGTGATGGACGGTCGTTAGGGTTAGGGACGGTCGTGAGGGTGAGGGGAGACAGTCGTGAGGGTGAGGGGACGGTCGTGAGAGTGAGGGGGGACGGTCGTGAGGGTGAGGGGGGGATGGTCGTGAGGGTGAGGGGAGGGTCGTGAGGGTGAGAAGGGACAGTCGTGAGGCTGAGGGGACGGTCGTGAGGGTTAATAGGGGACGGTCGTGAGGGTGTGGGGGACGGTCGTGAGGGTGAGAGGGGGACGGTCGTGAGGGTGAGGGATGGTCGTGAGGGTGAGGGGAGACGGTCGTGAGGGTGAGGGGACGGTCGTGAGGGTGAGGGGACGGTCGTGAGGGTGAGGGGGGACGGTCGTGAGGGTGAGGGGACGGTCGTGAGGGTGAGGGGAGACGGTCGTGAGGGTGAGGGGACGGTCGTGAGGGTGAGGGACGGTCGTGAGGGTGAGGGGAGACGGTCGTGAGAGTGAGGGGGGACGGTCGTGAGGGTCAGGGGACAGTCGTGAGGGTGAGGGGACGGTCGTGAGGGTGAGGGACGGTCGTGAGGGTGAGGGGAGACTGTCATGAGGGTGAGGGGGGACGGTCGTGAGGGTGAGGGGACAGTCGTGAGGGTGAGAGGACGGTCGTGAGGGTGAAGGGGAGGAGACTGTCGTGAGGGTGAGGGGGACGGTCGTGAGGGTGAGGGGACGGTCGTGAGGGTGAGAGGGGCGGTCTTGAGGGTGTGGGGGGGACGGTCATGAGGGTGAGGGAGAACGGTCGTGAGGGTGAGGGAACGGTCGTGAGGGTGAGGGGACGGTCGTGAGGGTGAGGGGACGGTCGTGAGGGTGAGGGGGGGATGGTCGTGAGGGTGAGGGCACGGTCGTGAGGGTGAGGTGGGACGGTCGTGAGGGTGAGGGGGGACGGTCGTGAGGGTGAGGGAGAACGGTCGTGAGGGTGAGGGAACGGTCGTGTGGGTGAAGGGGGGACGGTGGTGAGGGTGAAGGGGGGGCGGTCGTGAGGGTGAGGGGGGGACGGTCGTGAGGGTGAGGGTGGACAGTCGTGAGGGTGAGGGAGGACAGTCGTGAGGGTGAGAGGACGGTCGTGAGGGTGAGGGACGGTCGTGAGGGTGAGGGGGACGGTCGTGAGGGTGAGAGGGGACGGTCGTGAGGGTGAGGGGAGGGACGGTCGTGAGAGTGAGGGGGGGACGGTCGTGAGGGTGAGGGAGAACGATCGTGAGGGTGAGGGGGGACGGTCGTGAGGGTGAGAGGGGATGGTCGTGAGGGTGAGGGCACGGTCGTGAGGGTGAGGGGGGGACGGTCGTGAGGGTGAGGGAGGACGGTCGTGAGGGTGAGGGGGGGACGGTCGAGAGGGTGAGGGGACGGTCGTGAGGGTGAAGGGGGGACGGTCGTGAAGGTGAGAGGACGGTCGTGAGGGTGAGGGGGGACGGTCGTGAGGGTGAGGGGGGGAACGGTCGTGAGGGTGAGGGGGGACGGTCGAAAGGGTGAGGGGACGGTCGTGAGCGTGAAGGGGGGACGGTCGTGAAGGTGAGAGGACTTTCGTGAGGGTGAGAAGGGACGGTCGTGAGGGTGAGGGGGGGACGGTCGTGAGGGTGAGGAGGGGACGGTCGTGAGGGTGAGGGGACGATCGGGAGGGGTGAGGGGACGGTCGTGAGGTTGGGGGGACGGTCGTGAGGGTGAGCTGACGGTCGTGAGGGTGAGAGGATGGTCGTGAGGGTGAGGGGGTGATGGTCGTGATGGTGAGGTGACGGTCGTGAGGGTGAGGGGACAGTCGTGAGGGGTGAGGGGACGGTCGTGAGGGTGAGGGGACTGTCGTGAGGGTGAGGAAGGGACGGTCGTGAGGGTGAGGGGACGGTCGTGTGGGTGAGGGGACGGTCGTGAGGGTGAGGGGACGGTCGTGAGGGTGAGGGGACGGTCGTGTGGGTGAGGGGACGGTCGTGAGGGTGAGGGGACGGTCGTGAGGGTGAGGGGACGGTCGTGAGGGTGAGGGGGGATGGTCGTGAGGGTGAGGGGACAGTCGTGAGGTTGAGGGGACGTTCGTGAGGGTTGAGGGGGGGACGGTCGTGAGGGTGAGGGAGGGACGGTCGTGAGGGTGAGGGGACAGTCGTGAGGGTGAGGGGGGGACGGTTGTGAGGGTGAGGGGGGGACGGTCGTGAGGGTGAGGGGGGGATGGTCGTGAGTGTGAGGGAATGGTCGTGAGGGTGAGGGGACGGTCGTGAGGGTGAGGGGGGGGACGGTCGTGAGGGTGAGGGAGGGACGGTCGTGAGGGTGAGGGGACGGTCGTGAGGGTGAGGGGACGGTCGTGAGGGTGAGGGGGGGACGGTCGTGAGGGTGAGGGGGGACGGTCGTGAGGGTGTGTTACGGACCCGAGCCCAGCGTCGTAACACGGAGTTGGCTCCCGAAACCCCCTCCAAATGGACGGCGCCATCTAGTGAGGACAGGATATACCGGCCACAGGGGCTGGTTTCCCGTCTTGATCAGCTCATAACGTAGCCGCTGCTGACCTCTGGTGAGGTGACGCTTAGAGAGCATCACCATCTATTGAGTGGATAGGTGGGCGTTTGTGTCTAAGCCTGTAAGTGAGGTGCCCTAGGGTGTCCCTAGTACTGATGACGTGTCTGATTACAGAGTCGACCTGGGACTGCTGGATTGGACGATGGGCAGTCTACCCAAGGCAGCCTTAGTCTCTCCACGTGTTTGCTGAAGAAGCTGAGTTGCTCCCGGACGAACACTGCTGAGAGTGTTAGCCTGCCTGTGACGTTTCAGAGTTGAGGAATCGTCGTACCCGGGGGCTGACTAGTGGAAGAGACTAGCCACTGTGGTGCTATATAGAGGAGAGTGATTAGCGGGAGCACACGAGGCTCCTGCCTAGGGCTCGCAACCCTAGTATCGGTCGTGGAGTGGCCTACACAGCGGAGCTGATTGGAACCTGCCAGCTACAGGCTGGATTTGTGGTTAAAGGCCTCCACGATGGTGCACCCAGTGGGACTGTGATTTGGCTGGCCTGTGGCCAGGGTAGATTCGCCAGAGAATCAAAGGATTCATCGTGAGGCCACGAGAAGAGAACCAGGGCTACTCGTCTTGAGCACCGTAGAGCATCCTGTTGTCTTCAGAGGAAGACAAGTTATTGTACATAAGTGTAGTTATAGACCCAGCGAGTGACATTTTTATCCCTTCCCCTTTAATTTACTTGCGTTACGGATCACACCCCTTGAAAGCCACTACTAACTTGGGACCGGATACCCCAAACTCTAATAACATCAGAGAAGAACCCCACTTGCGACCCAATAGGGCCGTAACAGGGTGAGGGGGGACGGTCGTGAGGGTGAGGGGGGACGGTCGTGAGGGTGAGGGGAGGACGGTCGTGAGGGTGAGGGGGGGGACGGTCGTGAGAGTGAGGGGGGGGGACGGTCGTGAGGGTGAGGGGGGGGACGGTCGTGAGGGTGAGGGGACGGTCGTGAGGGTGAAGGGACGGTCGTAACATATCCCACAAGGGCAACAAAATTCCCCAAAGGACGACAAAAACTCCCGGAAGGGAAACAAAACTCTAACAAAGACAACAAAAAGTAATAATGTTGTTTTTCCTGTTTTAATCCACTTATCAATTGATATTAGTCATGTTAAAGAAATATAACCCGCAAGATTTAAGAGGTTTATGCAGTATGACACATTGTGGTTCAGTGCGATAGTAGGATACAGAGCACTCACCTAGTTGTACTCACATAGTTTTGCGTGCGGGGGTTGAGCTTTGGCGCTTTGGTCCCGCCTCTCAACCGTCAATCAACTGATGAACAGATTCTTGAGCTTCTCGATCTCTATCATATCTACATTTGAAACTGTGTATGGAGTCAGCCTCCACCACATCACTGCCTAATAGATTCCATCTACTAACTACTCTGACACTGAAAAATATCTTTCTAATGTCTCTGTGGCTCTTTTGGGTAGTCAGCTTCCACCTGTGTCACCTTGTGTGTCAACCACCTGTGTTAAATACGTATGGCACAGTGTCGGGCTGCAGTGTCATACTATGCTACAGTAATAGTAAGATACAGTGTGGTACAGTGTGAAGCAGTTGGTCTTGAGGTATTCTGTGTCGCAAACATAATAAAGTGCTATAATATGTCTTCTTGCGTTACAAAATGTTATAAAGCATTGCAATATGAACTACAAAGTTACAAAATGTTCTGCAGCGCTACAAAATATCATTGTAAAGAATTAAGCATATATTACCCCAACAGTACTGACTAAATATTGATAAGACCTAGATAATACCTAGTTGGTATTATCCAACATCATGTGGTATTACCTCATAAGGCATTACACTCTTCTACCCAACATAATGAACCATTACCATACATTACTACTTAGTAAATGTCTTTCAGTCTTCTCTACTACCGGAACATAGAAGGATATTACAATTACATAGGCCTAAAAATATTAATTTAACAAGAACTCGATTTCTTAACTAATTATGGGAAGATTAATTAAGAAACAATAAATGTAATTGGATATAATTTTATTTTGCTGTACAAATTTTTTTTACTTAATGACATGACTAATTATTTTGAGGTGTTTCTGAATGTACTTGATACAAAATACAAGTGTATTTGTTGAGGGAATTCTGTAGTTTGTGTGTTTGTAATTAGTTAGGTAAGTTGAGATTAACGCAGCTTGAAGGCATCAAGTGACTTAAAGTTGTCTCGTATAATTATATGAAGTTATGCAATGTTGAAGTTATTCAAACGTATGCACAACTTAGTTTCGTGTTCTGCATTGTATTATTCAACGTCGTGAATGTGCTTAAAACACAGAGGGAAAGGATGAGTGAGGGTATATGTGCAGTGGGTGACTGAGGGGAAGTGAGCTGCTATGGAGTGGGTGAGTGAGGGTTGGTGGGTGATTGTGGAGCTGGGAAGGTGTGAGTGGAACAAGTGTCAGATTAGCCTGCTGTTGATTATGGGTGGTCTAGTTGGTGGCCTAGTTGGTGGTCTAGTTGGTGGTCTAGTTGGTGGTCTAGTTGGTGGTCTAGTTGGTGGCCTAGTTGGTGGCCTAGTTGGTGGCCTAGTTGGTGGTCTAGTTGGTGGTCTAGTTGGTGGTCTAGTTGGTGGCCTAGTTGGTGGTCTAGTTGGTGGTCTAGTTGGTGGCCTAGTTGGTGGCCTAGTTGGTGGCCTAGTTGGTGGCCTAGTTGGTGGCCTAGTTGGTGGTCTAGTTGGTGGCCTAGTTGGTGGCCTAGTTGGTGGCCTAGTTGGTGGCCTAGTTGGTGGTCTAGTTGGTGGTCTAGTTGGTGGCCTAGTTGGTGGCATAGTTGGTGGCCTAGTTGGTGGCCTAGTTGGTGGTCTAGTTGGTGGTCTAGTTGGTGGCCTAGTTGGTGGTCTAGTTGGTGGTCTAGTTGGTGGCCTAGTTGGTGGTCTAGTTGGTGGCCTAGTTGGTGGCCTAGTTGGTGGTCTAGTTGGTGGCCTAGTTGGTGGCCTAGTTGGTGGCCTAGTTGGTGGTCTAGTTGGTGGTCTAGTTGGTGGCCTAGTTGGTGGCCTAGTTGGTGGCCTAGTTGGTGGTCTAGTTGGTGGCCTAGTTGGTGGTCTAGTTGGTGGTCTAGTTGGTGGCCTAGTTGGTGGTCTAGTTGGTGGTCTAGTTGGTGGCCTAGTTGGTGGCCTAGTTGGTGGCCTAGTTGGTGGCCTAGTTGGTGGTCTAGTTGGTGGTCTAGTTGGTGGCCTAGTTGGTGGTCTAGTTGGTGGTCTAGTTGGTGGCCTAGTTGGTGGTCTAGTTGGTGGCCTAGTTGGTGGCCTAGTTGGTGGTCTAGTTGGTGGCCTAGTTGGTGGCCTAGTTGGTGGCCTAGTTGGTGGTCTAGTTGGTGGTCTAGTTGGTGGCCTAGTTGGTGGTCTAGTTGGTGGTCTAGTTGGTGGCCTAGTTGGTGGTCTAGTTGGTGGCCTAGTTGATGGCCTAGTTGGTGGCCTAGTTGGTGGTCTAGTTGGTGGTCTAGTTGGTGGCCTAGTTGGTGGCCTAGTTGGTGGCCTAGTTGGTGGCCTAGTTGGTGGTCTAGTTGATGGTCTAGTTGGTGGCCTAGTTGGTAGTCTAGTTGGTGGTCTAGTTGGTGGCCTAGTTGGTGGTCTAGTTGGTGGCCTAGTTGGTGGCCTAGTTGGTGGTCTAGTTGGTGGCCTAGTTGGTGGCCTAGTTGGTGGCCTAGTTGGTGGCCTAGTTGGTGGCCTAGTTGGTGGCCTAGTTGGTGGCCTAGTTGTTTGGCAGAGGCGTTGGTGTCAGTGTGTGTGTATGTCATCTAATAGCCTCATACATTCGCCTAGTAACTCACGCACACATTTGGCCGCAGGATCGAACAGTTAGCTCCTGGACCCCGCCTCTCTAGCCATGTACTAACTAACATGGTCTAGTGTACTAACTACCGACCTATTTTTCTTCTATCGTATCTGCTACATCTCTCTCTCTCTCTCTCTCTCTCTCTCTCTCTCTCTCTCTCTCTCTCTCTCTCTCTCTCTCTCTCTCTCTCTCTCTCTCTCTCTCTCTCTCTCTCTCTCTCTCTCTCTCTCTCTTTCTCTGTCTCTCTCTCTCTCTCTCTCTCTCTCTCTCTCTCTCTCTCTCTCTCTCTCTCTCTCTCTCTCTCTCTCTCTCTCTCTCTCTCTCTCTCTCTCTCTCTCTCTCTCTCTCTCTCTCTCTCTCTCTCTCTCCCGGAGTGGCTGTCTTACTGGCTGTTACTATCAGGTACCGTCATCATCATCAGAGACATCAAGTGAAAAAACTGTCTGTTTCTTTCTCTCTTTCTTTCCTTCTTTCCTTCTTTCTTTCGTTCTTTCTTTCTTTCTTTCTTTCTTTCTTTTTTTCTTTCTTTCTTTCTTTCTTTCTTTCTTTCTTTCTTTCTTTCTTTCTTTCTTTCTTTCTTTCTTTCTTTCTTTCTTTCTTTCTTTCTTTCTTTCTTTCTTTCTTTCTTTCTTTCTTTCTTTCTTTCTTTCTTTCTTTCTTTCTTTCTTTCTTTCTTTCTTTCTTTCTTTCTTTCTTTCTTTCTTTCTTTCTTTCTTTCTTTCTTTCTTTCCTGACCGGAAATCGAACCCGGGCCCTGTGGATTACAACTCCAAAGCACTATCCGCTCGGTTGCGAGGATCTCTAACTAGGCACTGGCTGTGTGTGTGTGTCTATACTCACGTAGTTGTATTCACCTAGTTGGGCTTGCTGGTCCCAACTCAGCTTCGGCTCTTTGATCCCACCTCTCAATTGTCAGTAAACTGGTGTACAGATTCATTAACATACTGGGCTCTATCTTATCAATATCTGAAATTGTGTATGGAGTCTGCCTCCACCACATCACTGCCTAATGCATTCCTTTTTTGTTAACTTCTCTGACACTGAAAACGTTTTTACTAACGTCCCTGTGGCACATTTGGGTATGAAGTTTCCACCTGTGTTCCGTTGATTGTGTAACACCTGTGCTAAATAGTTTATCTTTATATATTCTGTCCATTCTTCTGAGAATTTGATAGTTGGTGATCACGACTCCCATATGTCTTCTGTCTTCCAGTGTCGTGAGGTTTAGTTCCAGTAATCTTTTCTCGTAGCTCATTCCCCTCAGCTCGGGGATTAGCCCTATGGCATACCTCAGACCCTTTTCTAACTTCGTTCTGTGTTTGATTAGATGTAAACTCCACGATGGAGCTTCATATTACAGTATTGGTGTGTGGTATACGAGGCTCTGAAAGATTCCTTACACAAGTTTCTGAAAGCAGTTCTCATGTTTGACAGCCTTGCATACGCCGCTGATGTAATCTTTTCGATAATATTTTATGGGCTTCAGGGGACAGATCTGGTGTTATATCAACCCTCAGATCTTTCTCTTTTCCTTATTCCTGTAGGATTTTTTCTCCCAACTGGTACATTGTGTTTGACCTCCTGCTCCCTACACCTATATTCATCACTTCACACTTGTTCGAGTTAAACTCTAGTAGCCATTTGTTTGATCATTCTTCAGTCTGTCCAGGTCATCTTGTAGTCTCTTACTGTCCTCCTCTGTCTTAATCTTTCTCATAATTTTAGCATCATCAGCAAACATGTAGATGTATACCCTCTGGAAGATAATTTTTATATAAGAAATCTGATATGTGTGTGTTTGTACTCACCTATTTGTGCTTGCGGGGGTTGAGCTTTGGCTCTTTGGTCCCGCCTCTTAACTGTCAATCAACTGGTGTACAGATTCCTGAGCCTACTGGGCTTTATCATATCTACATTTAAAACTGTGTATGTAGTCAGCCTCCACCACATCACTGCCTAATGCATTCCATCCGTTAACTACTCTGACACTGAAAAAGTTCCTTCTAACATCTCTGTGGCTCATGTGGGTACTCAGTTTCCTTGTTTACACGGTCGATTCCTCTGATGATTTTGTAGGTTGTGATCATGTCTCCCCTTACTCTTTTGTCTTCCAGTGTCGTAAGGTGCATTTCCCGCAGCCTTTCCACGTAACTCATGCCTCTTAGTTCTGGGACTAGTCTAGTGGCATACCTTTGGACTTTTTCCAGCTTCGTCTTGTGCTTGACAAGGTACGGGCTCCATGCTGGGGCCGCATACTCCAGGATTGGTCTTACATATGTGGTGTACAAGATTCTGAATGATTCCTTACACAGGTTCCTGAACGCTATTCTGATGTTAGCCAGCCTCGCATATGCCGCAGACGTTATTCTTTTTATGTGGGCTTCAGGAGACAGGTTTGGTGTGATATCAACTCCTAGATCTTTCTCTCTGTTCGTTTCATTAAGTACTTCATCTCCTATTCTGTATCCTGTGTTTGGCCTCCTATTTCCACTGCCTAGTTTCATTACTTTGCATTTACTCGGGTTGAACTTCAACAGCCATTTGTTGGACCATTCACTCAGTCTGTCTAGGTCATCTTGTAGCCTCCTACTATCGTCCTCAGTTTCAATCCTCCTGATAATTTTTGCATCATCGGCAAACATTGAGAGAAACGATTCTATACCCTCTGGAAGATCATTTACATATATCAGAAACAGTATAGGTCCAAGGACTGACACCTGCGGGACTCCACTCGTAACGTCTCGCCAATCTGAGACCTCACCCCTCACACTGACTCGTTGTCTCCTGTTACTTAGGTACTCCTGTATCCAACGGAGTACCTTCCCTTTCACTCCAGCCTGCATCTCCAGTTTTTTCACTAGGCTCTTGTGTGGCACTGTATCAAAGGCTTTCTGACAATCCAAAAATATGCAGTCTGCCCACCCTTCTCTTTCTTGCCTTATTTTTGTTGCCTGGTCGTAGAATTCAAGTAACCCTGTGAGGCAGGACCTGCCATCCCTGAATCCATGTTGATGCTGTGTTACAAAGTTCTTTCGTTCCAGGTGCTCCACTAGCTTTCTTCGCACAATCTTCTCCATCATCTTGCATGGTATGCAGGTTAGGGACACTGGCCTGTAATTCAGTGCCTCCTGTCTATCCTCTTTCTTGTATATTGGGACTACGTTAGCTGCTTTCCAAATTTCTGGCAGTTCCCCTGTTGCCAGTGATTTGTTATACACCATGGAGAGCGGGAGGTACAGTTCTTCTGCTCCTTCCTTTAGTATCCAAGGGGAGATTCCATCTGGGCCTATAGCCTTTGTCACATCCAATTCTAGTAAACACTTCCTTACTTCCCCGCTGGTGATCTCAAACTTTTCCAGTGGTTCCTGGTTAGCTATTCACTCTCTTATCTCTGCGATTTCTCCTTGCTCTAAGGTGAAGACCTCTTGAAATTTCTTATTCAGTTCCTCACACACTTCCTTGTCGTTTGTAGTGAATCCTTCTGCCCCTATCCTTTATCTCATAACCTGTTCCTTTACTGTTGTTTTTCTCCTGATGTGGCTATGCAGCAATTTAGGGTCTTTAGGGTCAATTGAGTCTTTGCCTTGCTTGCGATGTCATTTTCGTATTGTCTTTCTGCCTCTCTTCTCATCCTGACATATTCATTCCTGGCATTCTGGTATCTTTCTCTGCTCTCCAGTGTCCTGTTATTCCTATAGTTTCTCCATGCCCTTTTACTTTGCTGCTTAGCTAGCCTACATCTCTGATTAAACCATGGGTTTCTCATCTTCATTTCACTGTTTTCCTTTTGGACTGGGACAAACTTGTTTGCTGCGTCCTTGCATTTTTGCGTGATGTATTCCATCATATCTTGGGCCGTCTTTTCCCTGAGCTCTGTTTCCCATGCTATATCTGTTAGGAATTTTCTTATCTCCTCATAGTTTCCCTTTCGGTATGCTAACTTTTTGGTTTCGGTATCCCTCCTCGAGTTCAATAACCCTTCTTCAATCAGGTACTCAAACACCAATACACTGTGGTCGCTCATTCCTACTGGGGCCTCAAAACTGATTTCTCTTATGTCAGAGTCGTTCAGGGTGAAGACCAGGTCGAGTCTCGCTGGTTCGTCATTTCCTCTCATCCTTGTGGGTTCTCTGACATGCTGGGTTAAGAAGTTTCTAGTCGCCACCTCCAGTAGTTTGGCTCTCCACGTATCCTCGCCTCCATGCGGTTCCTTGTTCTCCCAATCAATCCTGCCGTGATTGAAGTCCCCCATGAGGAGCAGGTGGGATCTATTTCTACAGGCAGAAGAGGCTGCCCTCTTAATTATAGTGTTAACTGCCATGTTGTTGCTCTCGTACTCTTGACTGGGTCTTCTGTCATTTGGTGGAGGATTATATATTACTGCTACTACTATCCTTGGTCCTCCCATTGTCATGGTGCCTGCTATGTAGTCTCTGAAACCCTCACAGCCCCGGATAGCCATCTCCTTAAAATTCCACTCCAATCTCATGAGTAGGGCCACTCCGCCTCCTCCCCTACCTTCCTTCTCTTTCCTTATTACTGTGTACTCCTGGGGAAACACGGCATTCGTTATGATTCCAAAGAGTTTTGTTTCAGTGAGTCCAATTACATCTGGGTTCACTTCTTGTGCTCTTTCCCTTAGTTCACTTGCCTTGCTTGTGATCCATCTATGTTCGAGTACATTGCCCTGAAACTAACTCTCTTCTGCTTCTCCTCTGGGGGGGGCCTGAGGGGTCTGGGATGAGTGGGAGCTGGGAGGATCTGGTATGGGGAGACTGGTGGAGGAGGAAAGGCTTGGGGGGGTAGGGGGGAGGGGGAGGGCTGGGTGAGGGGGGGTAGGGGGGGTAGGGGGGTAGGGGGGGGGGGGAGGGGGGGAGGGGGGGGGTAGGGGGGTAGGGGGGTAGGGGGAGTGGGTGAGGGGGGGAGGGTTAGGGGGGTGGGTGAGAGGGGAATGGTTGGGGGGGGGGAAAAGGGGGGTTTGGGGGGGCAATAAAGTGGGGAGGGCTTGGGGGGGCGTGGGGGGAAAGGGAAGGCTGAGGTGGTTGAGGAAGAGGGGAGGGTTTTGGGGAGTGGTGGAGAGGGGAAGGCTTAGGTGGGGTGGGGGAGAGTGGGGGGCTTAGGGGGGTGGGGGAGAATGGAGGGCTTGTGGGTGGGAGAGATGGAAGGGCATGTGGGAGAAGGGAGGGCTTGGGGGATGGGGGAAAAGGGAGGTCCTGGGGGGAGGGGGGAGTGGGAGGAGGGGGGTGAGTGGGAGGAGAGGGGTGGGTGGGGGGAGGGTGGGTACTTAGTGGGGGGCTGACAGGGGTTGGGGCAGGTAGGGTGTCTGTTGGGTAGAATGTGGGGGTGGTGCCGCACTCCCTGTGGCTAATGCACTGTTTGAGGAGGGTTCCCCATTTCCCTCTGGGATTGTAAGAATCAGGGGTGTGGCTCCCTGATTCCTTTCTCTCTCCCTGCGCTCCTTCCTCGCGTCTGCTGCCTGCATTCTCTTTTCCCTTGTCATATCCTTCTGCAAGAATATTCTTTTGAACTTCTCTACACCTGCTTGACAGCACTTCCTTTCTAACAGTTCCTCTTTCGCGATTTCGCTCATGAAAACCATCTTTATCATTCGGTCTCTGTCCTTGTTGTACTTTCCAAGCCTGAAAACCTTTTGAACATTTTGTTCAGCTCCCTCCATTCTTTCCTCTTTAAGGATCTCTTTAATCATGTTTTTGTCCTTGTCTCTCCGCTCCTTTGGTCTGGTCCCTGTTTGCTCTTTAATGCCTGCTACTACTACTGCTCTATTTCTCTCTATCAGCCGGCTAGTACATCTAGCCGCTTCCTGAGAGGAAGCCACTTCCATGGCAACTTCCTTAACTGCAGACCTAGCTTCAGGGCTCGTTTTAAGTATTTCAGCTGAGGTGTAGAGGTCCCCTCCACAGTAGCATTCCTGTCTCCCTGAGGCACGGTTTGTGTCTGGTATTGTGGAGAAGTCTCCTTCAGGCATCTTATCTCCTCCTTTGCTGCCCTTAGTTCATCCTGCAGGTTGGCAACTGTCTCCCTCATTACCCTCAGTCCTTCACTGAATTCATCCCACATTTGCTGGAATACTCCCTTCATCCCGGCTTCCTGTTCCACACCTTCCTCTGAATTTGTTCCAGCCGCGATTGACATCCTGCGTGTGTAAGCACGAGTTCGTGTCCATTCCATGTCTTGCCCGAGAGAGAGAGAGAGAGATAGAGAGAGAGAGAGAGAGAGAGAGAGAGAGAGAGAGAGAGGGAGAGAGAGAGAGAGAGAGAGAGAGAGAGAGAGAGAGAGAGAGAGAGAGAGAGAGAGAGAGAGAGAGAGAGAGAGAGAGAGAGAGAGAGAGAGAGAGAGAGAGAGAGAGAGAGAGAGAGAGAGAGAGAGAGAGAGATGGAGATGTAGGGGAGATATATATATATATATATATATATATATATAGAGAGAGAGAGAGAGAGAGAGAGAGAGAGAGAGAGAGAGAGAGAGAGAGAGAGAGAGAGAGAGAGAGAGAGAGAGAGAGAGAGAGAGAGGAGACAGAGAGAGGGGGAGGAGAGAGGAGACAGAGAGAGGAGACAGAGAGAGGAGACAGAGAGAGGGGGGGGGAGAGGTAGGTGCGTCTGAGTGTGAACTGAAGGGGGGGGGGAGGTGGGAGAGAGGGAGGGGATGGCGAGGGTGTGTGGGGGGGATTAGAGTGGTGAGGTTATATGTTGACCATATGGTAGGGTTTGTTGACCATATGGTTTGTGTATGTGTGTGTTTGCGTGTGTGTAGGGTGTAGGGATAGGGTAGATTGCTATTAGTTATATGTGTTGGGTGTATGGGGGGAGAGGGCGGAGGTATTGTATTCACCTAATTGTATTCACCTAGTTGTACTTGCGTGGGTTGAGCTCTGCTCTTTCGGCTCGCCTCTCAACTGTCAATCAACTGTTACTAACTACTAGTTGCCCCCCCCCCCCACCACACACACACAGGAAGCAGCTCCGTAACAGCTTTTTAACTCCCAGGTACCTATTTACTGCTAGATAACAGGCGCATCAGGGTGAAAGAAGCTTCGCCTATTTGTTTCTGCCTGGTCCGCGAATCGAACCCAGGCCACAGGATTACGAGTCCTGCGCGCTCTCTACTCAGCTACCAGACCCAATTGGGGTTAGTGTGTGTGTGTGTGGTGCTAGTGTTGTGGTTGGGTTTGTGTATGTGTGTGTGGTGGTGGTGGTGTAGAGATATGAGTGGTTGTAGTGTTGTGTGTGTACGGGTTTAGATAATTAATAATAAATTTATGTATAACAATATAGGTATTTCGAAGGGCACTGGCAGTGATAAGAAGATTAATTTGACAGTTTTAAAATCCTCTGCATCATTGAGTATAAATACACAAATACACAAATACACAAATACACAAAGCGTTCTTTATAACACGTTCAGCCTTTGATTTGATCCCTCAGTAAAAGTAGGAATTGTGTTTTAAATTTAAAACTTATATGACGATTAATCCATTAAAATTTACATAATGAAAAATATTTGATGTTTTATTGTTTTGCTTGAAAATGACTGGGACGTGTGAGAGTGCATTTATTTGATAACATTAATAATTCCATGATGGAACGTTGGGTTGATGTTAGTGTGAGACTGGTAGAATGATGGAGGGTATAGTGATGATTGTGAGTGACTGTGATGTGGTAGACAACGATAGCTATAGAGAGGGTCTTTGACAAACTATCTCACAGTAGGTACGGTGATGGTGTACCTCTCTCTCTCTCTCTCTCTCTCTCTCTCTCTCTCTCTCTCTCTCTCTCTCTCTCTCTCTTTATCCCGGTAATGTTTGCCGAGATCTGGATCTGAGTGTCAGCAAGGTAGCAACGTCGTTATTCTGTATATTTATATTGAGCCTTATTTTCTTATAAGTAAAGCTTCCTGGATTTTCAATCTTTTTCGGTCGTGGATTGGCAACAGTGCCAGGATTGTTGTAATATTTCCTAGCATGTTCCTAGTAAGTGTCCCGTTATGTACATTATTATTATGGTTTCTAGGGTCAGCAGCTTGTAGGTGGCAGGTCAATCTTCTCGAAAGCTTTGTGGTCATAATAATATAAGTAGATCGAAGGTGACATTGGGGCAGTTGTACCACGTTTACTTTTTTTGGAGAGGGTTGTATTGTTTATTGGGGCTGTTATTAAGTATTAAATCAGATAGAAACTAGGCCTTCCCGCCTTCAAAATTTTTAATTCGAATTTCTCGTAAATTCTCTTAAAACACACACACATATTAGAACAACATGGCCACCGTTAACATAATAGAGAGAGCAGCTATCGCTAGCAGGAATGTATCCCGACTACTAATCATGGGAGACTTCAACCACAGGAAGATAGGTTGTGAGAACAGAGACTCACATGGAAGACCAGACACATGAAGAGCTAAGTTTCTGGACGCGGCAATAAAAAACTTTCTAAGCCGACAAGATATCAAGGTGCCGACAAGAATGAGAGGGGAAGATGAACCAGCCATGTTTGATCTGATATTTACCCTAAATGAGTGGGATATATAGGAAGTTATGTTAGAAGCACGTTTGGGAATGAGTGATCACAGTGTATTGATCTTTGGGTACCTGGTAGAGCTAGGATTTATATCCCCAAAACAAGAACTAGGAAACAAAAGGCTGGCATACCGAAAGGGAAACAATGAGATGGGAAGTTTTCTATGGGATATACCATGGAACACAGACCTCAGAGATAAGTCTGTACAAGACATGATGGGCTATGTCACCCAAAAGTGTCAGGAGGCAGTAAACAGGTTCATCCCTGCTCAAAAAGAAAAATCCGAGAAGCAAAATAAGACTCCATGGTTTAATAGGGCAAGTATGGAAGCAAAGGAACTGAAGTAAAGGAGGAATTCCAGAAATAACAGAAAACCAGAGAGCAGAGAGAGATACCAGAGAACCAGGAATGAGTATGTTAGTGTCAGAAAAGAAGCAAAGAAAAATTCTGAAAATGATATAGCAAGCAAAGCCCAGACTGAACCAAAGCTACTCCACAGTCATAACAGGAGGAAAACAACAGTGAAAGAAAAGGTAATGAAACTTAGAACAGTATAGGACAGGTACACAGAGAATGATGAAGAGGTGTGTGATAACTTAACAAGAGGTTTTCACAATAGAACAAGGTGAGGTCACTGCGTTAAGAGAGGGAGTAGTAAACCAGACAGCCTTGGAAGGGTTCGAAATTACGAGAGATGAGGTCAAGAGACACCTGTTGGATCTGGATGTGAGAGAGGCTGTTGGTCCAGACGTGATATCAACTGTTGGTCCAGACGTGATATCGTGATACTCACCATGGGTATTGAAGGAGTGTGCAGAGGCACTTTGCCTGCCATACTCCATAGTGTATAGTAGGTCACTGGAGACGGGAGACCTACCAGAAATATGGAAGACTGCTAATGTGGTCCCAATATACAAAAAGGGTGACAGACAAGAGGCTTTGAACTACAGGCCAGTGTCCTTGACTTGTATACCATGCAAGGTGATGGAGAAGATCGTGAGAAAAAAAACCTAGTAACACACCTGGAGAGAAGGGACTTCGTGACAAATCGCCAACATGGGTTCAGGGAGGGTAAATCTTGCCTTGCTTGCTTAATAAAGTTCTATGACCAGGTAGTAAAGATTAAGCAAGAAAGAGAAGCCTGGCCAGACTGCATTTTCTTGAACTGTCGGAAAGCCTTTGACACAGTACCCCATACGAGAATGGTACATAAGCTGGAGAGACAGGCAGGAGTGACTGGTAAGGTGCTCCAGTGGATAAGGGAGTACCTAAGCAATAGGAAGAAGAGAGTTACAGTGAGGGGTGAGACGTCAGATTGGCGTGAAGTCACCAGTGGAATCGCACAGGGCTCTGAACTCGGTCCTATCCTGTTTCTGATATACGTAAATGATCTCCCGGAGGGTGAGAAATTCTCATTTCTCTCAATGTTTGCTGACGATGCCAAAATTATGAGAGGGGATTGAGACAGAGGAGGAATGCTTGAGGCTTGAAGACGACCTAGACAAACTAAAGGAATGGTCGAACACGTGGTTGTTAGAGTTTAACCCAAGCAAATGTAATGTAATGAAGATAGGTGTAGGGAGCAGGGGACCAGATACAAGGTATCATTTGGGAGATGAAATTCTTCAAGAGTCAGAGTGACAAAGAAAGACTTTGGGAGTTGATATCACGCCAGATCTGTCCCCTGAAGCCTATATCAAAAGGATAACCTCAGCGGCATACGCCAGGTTGGCCAATTTAGCATTTAGAAACGGCATTTAGAAACTTGTGTAAGGAATCATTCAGAACATTGTATACCACATATGTCAGACCAATCCTAGAGTATGCAGCTCCAGCATGGAGTCCATATCTAGTCAAATATGTGACCAAACTGGAGAAGGTTCAAAGGTTTGCCACCAGACTAGTACCCAAGCTGAGAGGTATGAGCTACGAGGAGAGACTACGGGAGTTAAACCTCACGTTGCTGGAAGACAGAAGAGTAAGGGGAGACATGATAACCACCTACAAAATTCTCAGGGGAATTGATAGGGGGGACAAAGACAAGCTCTTTAGCACGGGTGGAACACGAACAAGAGGACACAGGTGGACATTGAGTACCCAAATGAGCCACAGAGACATTAGAAAGAACTTTTTCAGTGTCAGAGTAGTTAACAGATGGAATGCATTAGGCAGTGATGTGTTGGAGGCTGACTCCATATCCAGTTTCAAGTGTAGATATGATAGAGCCAAGTAGGCTCAGGAACCTGTACACCAGTTGATTGACAGTTGAGAGGCGGGACCAAAGAGCCAAAGCTCAACCCCCGCAATCACATCTAGGTGAGGACAGCCAGGTGAGTACACACACACACACACTACCTGCATGACAAGTCTGCAAGGGTCAATCTCATATAAAAGCCAGAGTTCAAACGGGACGACGTTTAAAAAGACTCCCTTATGTCCCGTGATTATATATATTTTCGTCTAGATTTTTAGATGAAAGAGTAACCGAGAGGAGGAGGAAGGGATGTAACCTATCTACCGGAACCTCACCTGTCCCAGAGGGCAGTGAGGGAGGGGAAACTAGAGCCTTCCTTCCGAACCAGCGAATAAGAAAGGAAAAAAGGTGGTACAGATGCTTTCACTAAAATGCTCTATCAGATCTGGCACAAATAAATTTAATTAATTTTAGAGCGAAAGGCTGCGAATATTAGCTTTTCATCCTGTCCTCACACTTAATGTTCTCTAATTTTATCACAATGAACCACAGCGTTACTGGTGAAATTATAAGCCCAGCAATATTGACGTTGTCTAGGGCTTATGAGCAGTGACCACGGTTGGTGAGGTGGGCTGCCGAGGGTCCCACGCTTCTGGCGGGACAACCAACATTGAGCCAAAATCTCTTGTCTTGAAATTTTCTGCTCAGTTTCCGTTACGTCATCAATGAAGTCGCTCATCCGGGCCTCCACTGAGTGCATGTTTTGTAAGTCGGCGGCTACCCAGTGGGCGCAGCATCCAAGAGCTACGCCAGTACGACCCCCCAATGTCCATCACCGCTGTTGGACATTGTGCCCGTTAGGTAAGTGTCGTTGTTGCGCATCATACTTGTTCTGAGAGACTCATAGTCTGTAATGTCGTAGAGAAACTCTGCAGGACGCTTGTCTCAGGACACACCGTTCCTACACGTACGACTGTTTTCAGAACACAGTAACATCAGAATACTCGACCAGGACACTTTCCCTTCACCACAGAATATTGCCTTGATCCACAATGCTCAGGATGAGATCAATATGTACAGGACACAGCTGCAGCATGGTATGGACCAGTGCATGAACACTCGAACCATCGACCACCTCCAGACCAGCATCGACCAGTGCCACGACCACCTCCAGACCAGCGTCGACCAGTGCCACGATCACCTCCAGACCAGCGTCAACCAGTGCCACGACCACCTCCAGACCAGCGTCGACCAGTGCCACGATCACCTCCAGACCAGCGTCGACCAGTGCCACGACCATTTCCAGACCAGCGAAGATCAGTGCCACGACCACCTCCAGACCAGCGACGACCAGTGCCACGATCACCTCCAGACCAGCGACGACCAGTGCCACGACCATTTCCAGACCAGCGTCGACCAGTGCCACGACCACCTCCAGACCAGCGACGACCAGTGCCACGACCACCTCCAGACCAGCGACGACCAGTGCCACGACCACCTCCAGACCGACATGACCTGATCAGAGACGCAGATGCGAGGACGTGGCTCCTTAGAACTACTTCAGTGTAAAGTATCCCACATCATGGTGTAGTTTATCCCACAGCCAGGTGTCTCCCACAGCCAGCTGTGTCCCACAGCAAGGTGTCTCCCACAGCCAGCTGTGTCCCACAGCAAGGTGTCTCCCACAGCCAGATGTGTCCCATAGCAAGGTGTCTCCCACAGCCAGCTGTGTCCCACAGCAAGGTGAAGCCCACAGGCAGATGTGTCCCACAGCAAGATGTATCCCACAGTAAGATGTATCCCACAGTAAGGTGTATCCAACAGGCAGATGTATCCCACAGCAAGGTGTATCCCACAGGCAGATGTGTCCCACAGCCAGCTGTGTCCCACAGCCAGCTGTGTCCCACAGCAAGGTGTCTCCCACAGCCAGCTGTGTCCCACAGCAAGGTGTCTCCCACAGCCAGATGTGTCCCATAGCAAGGTGTCTCCCACAGCCAGCTGTGTCCCACAGCAAGGTGTATCCCACAGGCAGATGTGTCCCACAGCAAGATGTATCCCACAGTAAGATGTATCCCACAGTAAGGTGTATCCAACAGCCAGATGTATCCCACAGCAAGGTGTATCCCACAGGCAGATGTGTCCCACAGCAAGATGTATTCCACAGTAAGGTGTATCCCACAGCAAGGTGTATCCCACAGCAAGGTGTATCCCACAGTAAGGTGTATCCCACAGCAAGGTGAATCCCACAGCCAGATGCGTCCCACAGCAAGGTGTATCCCACAGGCAGATGTGTCCCACAGCAAGATGTATCCCACAGCAAGGTGTATCCCACAGCAAGGTGTATCCCACAGCAAGGTGCATCCCACAGCAAGGTGTATCCCACAGTAAGGTGTATCCCACAGTAAGGTGTATCCCACAGTAAGGTGTATCCCACAGCAAGATGTATCCCACAGCAAGGTGTATCCCACAGCAAGGTGTATCCCACAGCAAGGTGTATCAAGTAAGATGTGTCCCACAGTAAGGCGTATTCCACAGTAAGGTGTATCCCACAGCAAGGTGTATCAAGTAAGATGTGTCCCACAGCAAGGTGTATCCCACAGCAAGGTGTATCCCACAGCATGGTGTATCCCACAGCCAGATGTGTCCCACAGCAAGTTGTATCCTACAACTAGATGTGTCCCACAGCCAGGTGTATCCCACAACAAGATGTTTCCCACAGCCAGGTGTATCCCACAGCAAGGTTTATCCCACAGGCAGATGTGTCCCACAGCAAGGTGTATCCCACAGCAAGGTGTATCCCACAGCCAGATGTGTCCCACAGCCAGGTGTATCCCACAACAAGATGTTTCCCACAGCCAGGTGTATCCCACAGCAAGGTTTATCCCACAGGCAGAAGTGTCCCACAGCAAGGTGTATCCCACAGCCAGATGCGTCCCACAGCAAGGTTTATCCCACAGCCAGATGCGTCCCACAGTAAGGTTTATCCCACAGCCAGATGCGTCCCACAGTAAGGTTTATCCCACAGCCAGATGCGTCCCACAGCAAGGTTTATCCCACAGCAAGATTTATCCCACAGCCAGATGCGTCCCACAGCAAGGTTTATCCCACAGCCAGATGCGTCCCACAGCAAGGTTTATTCCACAGCCAGATGCGTCCCACAGTAAGGTTTATCCCACAGCCAGATGCGTCCCACAGTAAGGTTTATCCCATAGCCAGATGCGTCCCACAGCAAGGTTTATCCCACAGCCAGATGCGTCCCACAGCAAGGTTTATCCCACAGCCAGATGCGTCCCACAGCAAGGTGTATCCCACAGCCAGATGCGTCCCACAGTAAGGTTTATCCCACAGCCAGATGCGTCCCACAGCAAGGTTTATCCCACAGCCAGATACGTCCCACAGCCAGATGCGTCCCACAGCAAGGTTTATCCCATAGCAAGTTCTCCCTCAATCTCGCCAGAATAATATCAGTGAGGGTCAGAATAACTCCCGAGTCTGGGCACAAACTGGCAGGTTATGACCAGAGCTAGTGAGACGGCGGCCAGGAAGATGGTGGTGGAGGTCACGCTGGACGACGTGTTCCACCCTGGGACACAGAGGAAGGTCGCCACCAGGGATACTCTACATGAACCACCACCCTGGGACACAGAGGAAGGTCGCCACCAGGGATACTCTACATGAACAACCACCCTGGGACACAGAGGAAGGTCGCCACCAGGGATACTCTACATGAACAACTTGTAGTAGAAGGCGTAAATAATCGAGCACACTAAAGTAACACCTCACTGACCCCACAAGTCAAGGATCTTCGCGATAACAAGAGACTCGGGTGTCGGAGGAGGTAATGGTACGCCAATATATGTAATAGCACCATAATAACAAGGGAAACTACAGAAGTCTTATTGGGCCAGTCGAGGCCGGTTACTCCTTTTATCCACCAATACTTACACTTGAAACAACTCATTGATCCCATGTCTATTATGTTACCAGGCAATTTGTTTCATAAATTACATACTCTATTTTCAAACCAGTATTTACCCAGGTGAATATCATTTAACCACCTTAAATTTAACTTGCCCTATTTATTTCCCTTGTTTTGTGTTCAATTTTGTTGAACACAATTTTGATATATTTCAAACCTTATTTATCACCTTTCTTAATCCCTTCATCCATTCAAATAATCTCCGTTTTTTTTAAATGTGAATGAAACATTTGCAATCTCTCTTCACAGGGAAGGCGCATAATTATTTGGATTAGCATTGTCATTCTTCTCTGCACACGTTCTTATAGGGAAAGTATATTGAGAAAATACAACTCATCCTCTCGGATCAATCCAAGTTACAAAGGCTCACTACAGAAGCTGCTGCTGAGTTGAAAACGAAGGACAATCCGGAATAAGTATATACTTTATACACTCACTAGATTTAAAATAAAAAAAAATAAATAGTAATCTACTGTATCTCCCTCTGTAGCTGCAACCCATCCGAATTGATAGTACGATTTAATACTAAGTGTAATAAGTACACTTTCTTACTGTCATAAACAGAGCATAATTGCACTTATGGGGCTGTTACATTTACCAACTCCCTCCCCCAATTTAATTCTCCTCGTTTTCTGTTAAGATACTCAGAATTTTAGGATGAAATTTTCAATCTCAATTTGCGGAACAAAAGTTTTAAATATCAAGAATTTCTTTTTCAGGTTTATTATACAATATAGATTTTGTACAAAATTTTAAAATATCCTGAGTTACTTTACAATTTATTGATATATTTTAGTTTTGTTTTATTAGTTTTATAAAACTGTAATATCAGTATAGCTATAGGTTAAGTACCCATTGTAATTAAGAAGCAATAAAATTATTATCTTCAAAAACTAAGACGGTTAGGTGAGGTTGTGGTTTTCTATTCATTTTTCAGGCAAACTCAAATATTCACAATTTATTTGACTACGATTTAATGCTAAGTGAAAATAAGTACAATTCCTAACTGCTATGAATAGTACATATTTGCACTTATTTGTCTTCTTACATTTACCACCCCATTTTTGGAGGACGGGTTGGTATATAAGAGAATTTCGGTTTCCCTGTCTGTTTGTTTATTGAAGGTTGAAGGTTAGTTGCTTGGGGCTAGCCTCACCCAACTTTCTAGGATGAATAGTCCGGGGAATGGGACGAAAAAAGGATGGTGGTGGTGGGTGGGGGTGGGGGGATGCCGGGGCTCGCCAGAATTCACGAGAGAACAGCGTTCCATGGTCCCATACCTACTCTCACGACTGATTTTGGCGCTGCACACGGGTTATGTCTGGTTAAATATTTCACAAATAACAAAAAATATATTGTTAATAGTAATAGGGAAAAATTATGCACTCCTTTAGGAAAAATTAACTGTTACAAATGTGAGAAAGGCTGCAGGAACGTGCAAGCCATTGATCACTAAGAATGTTTGAGGGTGTATCCTAGACGTCATGGGTTCGAATCCTGGTTAGGTCATTTGGTGTTCTATGGCTTGCGCATTCCTCCAGCCTTTCTCACATTTGTAGACTCAGTGGGGCAGGTGCATCACCAGAATTTGATGAAAAACTGTACCAAATGAATCCACGAGTGTCGGGGGGGTTGGAGGAGGAGGGGGTTGACTGATAGTGCTTAGTTAATAAACACCACAACTGACCAATCTTTGTAGACGATCAATGGTGAGGTAAATGAAAACGAAACTGTGTACGTTTGGCCGTGATCCTAGACGTCATGGGTTCGAATCCTGGTTGGGTCATTTAGAGTTCAGTACTGGATATTATATATATATATATATATATATATATATATATATATATATATATATATATATATATATATATATATATATATATATATATATATAAATAAATATTCGCCTTCATCAGAGCAAAGTAGAATGAAGATCTACTTTGATCTGAAGATCATCTTCATTCTACTTTGCTCTGATGAAGGCGAATTAGCTGCCAATTAATGCACAACTATATTCTACCCACTTCAAGACTCCACACCAATATAGAAGCATCAAGAAATATGGGCCAATAGGCCCATTGCAGTTACTTCCATTCTTCCCTTTAACTTACAAAATATTATACCCATTGCTTCGTGTTCTGTCTTGTGTTGAAAGTTTGTTTTCACCTCATCCAAAACTGTTGTAACATATCACTTCACCCAAATGCAAGTATAAAATCGAAGATGTTTAAAATCTGTTCAGTTATAGTTGTGTGTGTGTAAACTAAAGTCTTTGAAAATGTAATAAGTTTTACGAAACGCGCTTAAGTGTCGCGTCAGACTAGAAATAAAAATGAATTTTGGAGAATTGATTTTTCAGTTACCATCAACACTGAAAAAATATAAAAAACATTGAGAAATTCGTGTTAGAATTATTAATCTTACTTTTTCGGTCATATTTAATAATATATGTATACAGGAAAGACTGCTAACAAAATATACCAATATATATATCTATCTATCTATATATATATATATATATATATATATATATATATATATATATATATATATATATATATATATATATATATATATATATATATATATATATATATATATATATAATATATATATAAGTATATATATATATATATATATATATATATATATATATATATATATATATATTTTGTGACGGGAAAGTGTTGATATTCGGCAGTCCTCCAATGGCAGGTGTCAAAGCCTGGTCACACTTAAAACAAAAATATAGACTACTTGTCTGTTGTCTGTGGTAAGTTAGAGGGAGGAACACGTAAAACACAAAGTAACTTGGAGTAGGGAGGAGCAGGCTCAATCTCTCTTGAAAGAGATTATCGTCACAATATATATATATATATATATATATATATATATATATATATATATATATATATATATATATATATATATATATATATATATAATATATATATATATATATATATATATATATATATATATATATATATATATATATATTTTTTTTTTTTTTTTTTTTTTTTTTTTTTTTTTTTTTTTTTTTTTTTTTTTTTTTTTTTTTTATAATATGGGAAGGGAGTACCACCTCTAGCTGGAAGAAGGGGGACCCATAGCCTCGGAGGAAACCACGCATAACGCATTAGAGGGAATGTTTAGATCCCCTCCAATACAGTTTCTGTGTGCTTTTCTCCTACCACCCCCTTCCTTGAATATTTTTTGTGCTTTATTATGCATTTGATGGTTACAAGATATACATGGGTTGATACAAAAATAATAATGCAAAAAGGTGCTTAAAGGTTATGGATCTCTTGAAGAACACAACAATGGGAAACATTGATGAATGTCACAGACGGGTTCGATCATTGTTGCAAGTCAAACACTTCTTCGAATTCCTCTGAAGTTGGACTAGTGCCCAAGACGCAACAGGCATTTCCCTTCTGAATCGCAACACTGAGGCGCTGGAACAAGAAACTTTTTGCTCTCTGGTCTTTTGTAGCGCTGATCAATTTGTCCCCCAATTCCTTCAGGAACTTCAATGCACATTTTCCCCACGAACCGAGGGTCTCCGAGCCGATCGGAACAAAGCTGTAGCAGTGTGCTAGACCTCTGTATTTAATAATTTTCTGCGATTCCCTGAAAGAAGCAGCACCACCGCTTTCACGTGTGCTGTAGTGGAGGTAGGTACTGGCCAGTGTGGCAGCGCACGTGTAGTCCCATACCACTTGCTTACCATCCTTCCAAGGTAGCAAGGTGACCCCATCAGGGCGCTTCTGAGGGTCGTTAGGTCTGGATAAGTGTGGTTCTCTTTGTGCCGGGCAGCGGGCTGTGGCGAGGCTCCTCTTGATGATGTCGTTGACTTCTTCATGTCTTGCAATTTTACCCTGTGATTTACGACATACCAGACCATGACGACCATATTGGTCTGCCATCGCAGTTCCGCAGATGCACCTATGTTCGGTGAGGATGGGGGCGGCAAGGCGAAGGGCAACTCCAATGCGGAGAGCGTCATGACTGAGGCGAGTTCCCAGGGCTGCATTGGGCACAGCAAATAAAAAATCCCCGGCGTGGGGTGCTGTTACCGCTAGGAGGCGGGCTTTGTTTTCAGCATCAGCGTTGTCAATCATTGCTGTGACAGTCTTTTCCATTATGGGGCTATCCCAGTGGGCCTGCTTGTGGTCTTTTGGGACTTGTGGTCGGGGTTGAGGGTGTGGGGGATATAGTGCGGGTTGAGGGTTGAGGATATATATATATATATGACAATGTCAGACCACGGAGGAAAAATGAAACAGGAAATTTCCTTAAGTACTTTCGTATATTAAATACATCTTCAGAAGGTGAAGATGTATTTAATCTGACCTTCTGAAGATGTATTTAATATACGAAAGTACTTAAGGAAATTTCCTGTTTCATTTTTCCTCCGTGGTCTGACATTGTCACATTCTTAATCACGTGTTTATTTTCGTGATATACACACATATATATATATATATATATATATATATATTATAATATATATATATATATATATATATATATATATATATATATATATATATATATATATATATATATATTAAATATTAGTATATTTTGGTAGCAGTCTTTCCTGTAGACATATATTATTAAATATGACCGAAAAAGTAAGATTAATAATTCTAACACGAATTATCTCAATATTTCTTTTGGTCTCTTTTCAAGACCATCAAGTCATTTGGCTCTTTTGGCCCATCAAGTCAGGATGGAAGCAAGTCGATGAAGAACTCTATAGGGTAAGGCATCCTAGTCAACAACGGCTTCTCCAATGGTTTCGTTGAAGACATCATAAGAAGGAAGGTGAAACGCCATGCAACCTCTGAAGAGACAACTAACACAACACCTGTACCTCCTATTAGACTATTTTACAGGAACTTCTTTTCCACAGCTCATAAAACGGAGGAAAGGGTCCTGAAAGATATTGTTAATAGAAACGTTATCCCTACAGACCAAAATCAGAAGATACAATTGACGATTTACTATAAAACCAAGTAAACTGCCAACCTACTCATGAGAAACTCTCCAGACACAAAGCAGAACGCTTTGAAAGAAACCAATGTCGTCTATGCCTTCAAATGCCCACTTGGGGACTGTAAGCCTCAAAGAACTCAGTATATAGGCAAGACAACAACATCTCTTTCCAGGAGATTAACGATGCATAAGCAACAGGGCATTTGATTAAGGAACATATAATCTCTTCCCACAATCAGACCATCACCAGAGAAGTCTTAACAAAAAAAAAAACGGAAATCATCGATAGATACAGCGATAGCAGGCGGCTTGATATCTGCGAGGCACAACACATTAAGAAGTCAACACCAGCAATCAACAGCCAATTAATGCACAACTATATTCTACCCACTTCAAGACTCCGCTCAAATATAGAAGCATCAAGAAATATGGGCCAATAGGCCCTTTGCATTTACTTCCATTCTTCCCCTTTAACTTTACCCAATATCACCCAATATTTCGTGTTCTATGTTGTGTTGAAAGTTTGTTTTCACCTCATCCAAAACTGTTGTAACATATCACCTCACCCAAATGCAGGTATATAAAATGAAAAGCCATTTGAATTATAGCATAGTAAGAAATCTGTTTTAGTGTTTGAAGGTTATAGTTGTGTGTGTGTAAACTAAAGTCTTTGAAAATGTTATAAGTTATTACGAAACGCGTTCAAGTGTCGCGTCAGACTAGAAATAAACATGAATTTTGGAGAACTGATTTTTCAATTACCATCGACAGTGAAAAGAACCATAAGAAATATTGAGAAAATTCGTGTTTGAATTATTAATCTTACTTTTTCGGTCATATTTAATATATATATATATATATATATATATATATATATATATATATATATATATATATATATATATATATATATATATATATATATATATATATATATATATATATATATGCGAACAAGCCTGAATGGTCCCCAGGACTATATGCGAATGAAAACTCACACCCCAGAAGTGACTCGAACCCATACTCCCAGAAGCAACGCAACTGGTAACTACAGGGCGCCTTAATCCGCTTGACCATCACGGCCGTCAAAAGGAAGTGATAGCCGAGGCTATTTGAGCCACTTCCCCGACGGCAACTCGGATGGTAATCTTGGGCATAGCATTTCACCAAATCACCTCATTCTTTGGGGCACACGTGAGGAACACAAATGCGAACAAGCCTGAATGGTCCCCAGGACTATATGCGAATGAAAACTCACACCCCAGAAGTGACTCGAACCCATACTCCCAGAAGCAACGCAACTGGTAACTACAGGGCGCCTTAATCCGCTTGACCATCACGGCCGTCAAAAGGAAGTGATAGCCGAGGCTATTTGAGCCACTTCCCCGACGGCAACTCGGATGGTAATCTTGGGCATAGCATTTCACCAAATCACCTCATTCTTTGGGGCACACGTGAGGAACACAAATGCGAACAAGCCTGAATGGTCCCCAGGACTATATGCGAATGAAAACTCACACCCCAGAAGTGACTCGAACCCATACTCCCAGAAGCAACGCAACTGGTAACTACAGGGCGCCTTAATCCGCTTGACCATTACGGCCGTCAAAAGGAAGTGATAGCCGAGGCTATTTGAGCCACTTCCCCGACGGCAACTCGGATGGTAATCTTGGGCATAGCATTTCACCAAATCACCTCATTCTTTGGGGCACACGTGAGGAACACAAATGCGAACAAGCCTGAATGGTCCCCAGGACTATATGCGAATGAAAACTCATTCAGGCTTGTTCGCATTTGTGTTCCTCACGTGTGCCCCAAAGAATGAGGTGATTTGGTGAAATGCTATGCCCAAGATTACCATCCGAGTTGCCGTCGGGGAAGTGGCTCAAATAGCCTCGGCTATCACTTCCTTTTGACGGCCGTGATGGTCAAGCGGATTAAGGCGCCCTGTAGTTACCAGTTGCGTTGCTTCTGGGAGTATGGGTTCGAGTCACTTCTGGGGTGTGAGTTTTCATTCGCATATAGTCCTGGGGACCATTCAGGCTTGTTCGCATTTGTGTTCCTCACGTGTGCCCCAAAGAATGAGGTGATTTGGTGAAATGCTATGCCCAAGATTACCATCCGAGTTGCCGTCGGGGAAGTGGCTCAAATAGCCTCGGCTATCACTTCCTTTTGACGGCCGTGATGGTCAAGCGGATTAAGGCGCCCTGTAGTTACCAGTTGCGTTGCTTCTGGGAGTATGGGTTCGAGTCACTTCTGGGGTGTGAGTTTTCATTCATATATATATATATATATATATATATGTCTTACCTAGTAGCCAGAACGCACTTCTCAGCCTACTATGCAAGGCCCGATTTGCCTAATAAGCCAAGTTTTCCTGAATTAATATATTTTCATTAATTTTTTCTTATGAAATGATAAAGCTACCCATTTCATTATGTATGAGGTAAAAAAAAAATTATTAGAGTTAAAATTAACGTAGATATATGACCGAACCTAACCAACCCTATCTAACCTAACCTAACCTAACCTATCTTTATAGGTTAGGTTAGGTTAGGTAGCCGAAAAAGTTAGGTTAGGTAGGTTAGGTAGTCGAAAAACAATTAATTCATGAAAACTTGGCTTATTAGGCAAATTGGGCCTTGGATAGTAGGCTGAGAAGTGCGTTCTGGCTATTAGGTACGACATATATATATATATATATATATATATATATATATATATATATATATATATATATATATATATATATGTCGTACCTAATAGCCAGAACGCACTTCTCAGCCTACTATTCAAGGCCCGATTTGCCTAATAAGCCAAGTTTTCATGAATTAATGTTTTTTCGTCTACCTAACCTACCTAACCTAACCTAACCTAGCTTTTTTTGGCTACCTAACCTAACCTTACCTATAAATATAGGTTAGGTTAGGTTAGGTAGGGTTGGTTAGGTTCGGTCATATATCTACGTTAATTTTAACTCCAATAAAATAAAATTGACCTCATACATAGAGAAAAGGGTTGCTTTATCATTTCATAAGAAAAAAAATATAGTATATATATTAATTCAGGAAAACTTGGCTTATTAGGCAAATCGGGCCTTGAATAGTAGGCTGAGAAGTGAGTTCTGGCTACTAGGTACGACATATATATATATATATATATATATATATATATGTCGTACCTAATAGCCAGAACGCACTTCTCAGCCTACTATTCAAGGCCCAATTTGCCTAATAAGCCAAGTTTTCATGAATTAATGTTTTTTCGTCTACCTAACCTACCTAACCTAACCTAACCTAGCTTTTTTTGGCTACCTAACCTAACCTTACCTATAAATATAGGTTAGGTTAGGTTAGGTAGGGTTGGTTAGGTTCGGTCATATATCTACGTTAATTTTAACTCCAATAAAAAAAAATTGACCTCATACATAATGAAATGGGTAGCTTTATCATTTCATAAGAAAAAAATTAGAGAAAATATATTAATTCAGGAAAACTTGGCTTATTAGGCAAATCGGGCCTTGCATAGTAGGCTGAGAAGTGCGTTCTGGCTACTAGGTACGACATATATATATATATATATATATATATATATATATATATATATATATATATATATATATATATATATATATTATTTATATTAAATTAAAATACTTTGTATAATATATATTTTTAAAATATATTAAATAATAATATCAATTAAAATAATTTTTTTTTTTTTTTGAGATATATACAAGTGTTGTTACATTCTTGTACAGCCACTAGTACGCGTAGCGTTTCGGGCAGGTCCCTGGAATACGATCCCCTGCCGCGAAGAATCGTTTTTTCATCCAAGTACACATTTTACTGTTGCGTTAAACAGAGGCTACAGTTAAGGAATTGCGCCCAGTAAATCCTCCCCGGCCAGGATACGAACCCATGACATAGCGTTCGCGGAACGCCAGGCGTTCCGCGAACGATTTATTTAATATATATACATATTTATATATATATATATATATATATATATATATATATATATATATATATATATATGTATATATATATATTTATAATATATATATATATATATATATATATATATATATGTATATATATATATTTATAATATATATATATATATATATATATATATATATATATATATATATATATATATATATGTATATATATATATTTATAATATATATATATATATATATATATATATATATATATATATATATATATATGTATATATATATATATTTATAATATATATATATATATATATATATATATATATATATATATATATATATATATATATATATGTATATATATATATTTATAATATATACATCACAGTCATATATATTCTTTGAATAAATATTCCCCAGTCACGTTCAGTTTTCAGAATGAATATGATGGACTAACCTGCTAATCCGGCTTCATTGATCCATTTTAATAGCACGCACGATTTTTTCAACATGAATATTGGATGTTCCTTCCCCCCTCCGTAAGCTGACAAAAATATGACGATATTAAACCTCAGTAACGAGCTGGCAAGGGGCTGAGGGTATGGATATTAGAGGACGTTAAACTCCTCGTTAATTCTCCGTCAGAT
>NC_091181.1:41301723-41329223 GCF_040958095.1 Procambarus clarkii
CTCTCTCTCTCTCTCTCTCTCTCTCTCTCTCTCTCTACCTTTCTCTCCCCACCTCTCTCTCTCTCTCTCTCTCTCTCTCTCTCTCTCTCTCTCTCTCTCTCTCTCTCTCTCTCTCTCTCTCTCTCTCTCTCTCTCTCTCTCTACCTTTCTCTCCCCACCTCTCTCTCTCTCTCCCTCTCTCTCTCTCTCTCTCTCTCTCTCTCTCCCTCTCTCTCTCTCTCTCTCTCTCTCTCTCTCTCTCTCTCTCTCTCTCTCTCTCTCTCTCTCTCTCTCTCTCTCTCTCTCTCTCTCTCTCTCTCTCTCACTCTCTCTCTACCTTTCTCTCCCTCTCATTCTTTCTGTCTGTGTTACTACTATAATAATTACATAACTACGACTTGATAATGGTCGAGGACTGACTGAAACGTCGTCGTTTCTTCATCTTCTGATAGGTGGTTTGGTCTTCATACATACATGCAGGTCGGCGTTCAATCCCCGGCCCTCCAATTATCTGGACGCCATTCCTCTACCACCACCACCCCCCCCCCCCCCCCTCCCGCAGTCCCATCCCAAATCCTTATCGTGATCTCTGCTAAGTGCGATATAGTCATAGTGGCATAATATATATATATATATATATATATATATATATATATATATATATATATATATATATATATATATATATATATATATATATATATATATATGTTGTTTGTTAATAAACAACACAGAAATCATCGATAGATACAGCGATAGCAGGTGGCTTGACATCTGCGAAACACTACACATCAAGAAGTCAACACCAGCAATCAACAGCCAATTAATGCACAAATATATTCTACCCACTTCAAGACTCCACACCAATATAGAAGCCTCAAGAAATATGGGCCAATAGGCCCTTTGCAGTAACTTCCATTCTATACCCATTGCACTGTGTTCTGTCTTGTGTTGAAAGTTTTGTTCACCTCATCCAAAACTGTTGTAACATATCACCTCACCCAAATGCGAGTATATAAGACGAAAGTTGTTTAAATGATAGCATTGTAAAACTCTGTTTAGTGTTTGCAGGTTATAGTTGTGTGTGTAAACTAAAGTCTTTGAAAATGTAATAAGTTATTACGAAATACGTTCAAGTGTCACGTCAGACTAGAAATAAAAATTAATTTTTGAGATTTGATTTTTCAATTACCATCGACAGTAAAAAGAAACATAAAAAATATTGAGTAAATTCGTGTTAGAATTATAAATCTTTCTTTTTCGGTCATATTTAATAACATATATATATATATATATATATATATATATATATATATATATATATATATATATATATATATATATATATATATATATATATATATATATATATATATATATATATATATATATATATATATATATATATATATATATATATATATATATATATATATATATATATATATACGTTCAAGTGTCACGTCAGACTAGAAATAAAAATTAATTTTTGAGATTTGATTTTTCAATTACCATCGAAATTACCATATATATATATATATATATATATATATATATATATATATATATATATATATATATATATATATATATATGATGGTTACAAGATATACATGGGTTGATACGAAAATAATAATGCAAAAATGTGCTTAAAGGTTATGGATCTCTTGAAAAAACACAACAATGGGAAACATTGATGAATGTCACAGACGGGTTCGATCATTGTTGCAAGTCAAACACTTCTTCGAATTCCTCTGAAGTTGGACTAGTGCCCAAGACGCAACAGGCATTTTCCCTCTGAATCGCAACACTGAGGCGCTGGAACAAGAAACTTTTTGCTCTCTGGTCTTTTGTAGCGCTGATCAATTTGTCTTCCAATTCCTTCAGGAACTTCAATGCACATTTTCCCCACGAACCGAGGATCTCCGAGCCGATCGGGATAAAGCTGTAGCAGTGTGCTAGACCTCTGTATTTAATAATTTTCTGCGATTCCCTGAAAGAAGCAGCACCACCGCTTTCACGTGTGCTGTAGTGGAGGTAGGTACTGGCCAGTGTGGCAGCGCACGTGTAGTCTCACACCACTTGCTTACCATCCTTCCAAGGTAGCAAGGTGACCCCATCTGGGCTCTTCTGAGGGTCGTTAGGTCTGGATAAGTGTGGTTCTCTTTGTGCCGGGCAGCGGGCTGCGGCGAGGCTCCTCTTGATGATGTCATTGACTTCTTCATGTCTTGCAATTTTACCCTGTGATTTACGACATACCAGACCATGACAACCATATTGGTCTGCCATCGCAGTTCCGCAGAGGCACCTATGTTCGGTGAGGATGGGGTGGAAAGGCGAAGGGCAACTCCAATGCGGAGAGCGTCATGACTGAGGCGAGTTCCCAGGGCTGCATTGGGCAAAGCAAATAAAAAATCCCCAGCGTGGGGTGCTGTTACCGCTAGGAGGCGGGCTTTGTTTTATATATATATATATATATAAAACAATATATATATAAAACAATATTTTTATATATATATATATATATATACATATATATATATATATATATATATATATATATATATATATATATATATATATATATATATATATATATATATATATATATATATATATATATATATATATATATCCTCTCCAACAGAGCACTCACACTTACCACTTGAGATTCGTTATAAGGGTTGAATAGGACGGTGATCCTGAAGGCGTAGTCGCGTCCTCCTTCCGAGAACGTCTTGAGCAGGTCCGTCTGGTTCCACTTAGTATGGAAGAAGTCCTTATTCTGCAGGTAGTGGTAGCAGAGTGCGCAGGCGTCAGCTGAGAAGAGGTCCGGCGGAAGGTAGTTCTCCTGTGGGAGGAGGGGGAGGGTCTGTTAGGCCTTGGTGGGTGGAGGAAAGAGAGTGAGTGAAAGTGAGAGCGAGAGAGTGACAGTGAGATTCAGAATGGGGAGGGAGTGTGTGAGGGAGAGCAAACGAGCTCCTAATTTGTTTAATTAAAGTGAAAAGTTTAACTTGTGCACAATTGTCTATGTGCTAGACTATTTTCAGATTTCAGGTAATGAAAAACTACTACACACACACAGTCACACACACACACACACACACACACACACACACACTCACACACACAGATAACCAAAGAGCCAGAGCTCAACCCCCGATAACACAACTAGGTGAGTACACACACACACACACACACTCACATACAGGTTTGCCACCAGACAAGTACCAGAGCTGAGAGGTATGAGCTACGAGGAGAGACTACGGGAATTAAACCTCATTTTGCTGGAAAACAGAAGAGTTAGGGGGGACATGGTCACCACATTCAAGATTCAGAAGGGAATTGGTAGGGTAGATAAAGACAGGCTATTTAAATAAGGGGCACACACACAAGGGGACACAGGTGGAACCTGAGTGCCCAAATTAGCTACAGAGATATTAGAAAGAACTTTTTTAGTGTCAGAGTGGTTGACAAATGGAATGCATTAGGAAGTGATGTGGTGGAGGCTGACTCCATACACAGTTTCAAGTGTAGATATGATAGAGCCCAATAGGCTCAGGAATCTGTACACCAGTTGATTGACAGTTGAGAGGCGGGACCAAAGAGCCAAAGCTCAACCCTAACAAGCACAAATAGGTGAGTACACACACGCACACACACAAACACACACACACACACACACACACACACACACACACACACACACACACACACACACACACACACACACACACACACACACACACACACACACACACACACATACACACACACAGTTATCTGTAAATAGGGACAGGATTATAAATTGTGTAGTTAGTGCTAATTAGTTATGCCATTAAGATGATGAGATAATGGAGCGAGTATAAGTTTACTCGCTACAGGATTTCCCCTGCCAGGGAATGAAAGAAAAGAAATACAACAAAAAATATGATGCTACTGTTCTCTGGGTCGCTGTGGAACATGTAGTCTGGTACCAAAAGATGCAGGCAGTGTGTGGACAAGCTCAGTGTAGCAGGAGAGAAGAATGTGCATGATTGTTTCCTGCCGGTCCTCTCTCCCCCTTCATCCCATACCCTCTCTGTACCCCCCTTCACTTGACCCCCCGCCCCTCACCCCAGTGTCCTGTGAGACCCTGTTATCTACCTCACAAATCCTCACACCCATGGTACAGCCTCCCCCACCAGCAGAACACTCACCAAGGAGGCGATTTGAGAAGGGACAGAAGAAAGTGAGCTTCAAGGAAATGTACACTAACATAGATTGAATTACAAATAAAGCAAATGAGCTTGGAGAATGGGTACTAGAGGAAAACCCAGACATAATAGCACTCACAGAAATAAAGCTAACGAAAACCATAACAAATGCAGTGTTCCCACAGGAATATTATGTTATAAGGAAAGAGAGAGAAGGAAGAGGTGGAGGTGGTGTAGCTCTGCTGGTAAGAAAGGGATGGGACTTTGAGGAGATGGTCATTGAGGGATGTGAGGGTTTCAGTGACTACATAGCAGGTACCATAACAACTGGAGGACAAAAAATTATAGTCGTAGTCATATATAACCCACCACCAAATGACAGAAGACCCAGACAGGAATATGATAGGAACAACATGGTCACCATTAACATAATAGAGAGAGCAGCTCCTGTTCCCAGCTGGAATGGATCTGGACTACTAATCATGAGAGACTTCAACAACGGGAAAACAGACTGGGAGAAGAGAGACCCGCATGGAGGCCCAGAAACATGGAGAGCTAAGCTGCTGGACGTGGCAACAAGGCACTTACTAAGCCAGCACATCAAGAAACTAACAAGAATGAGAGGAGATGATGAACCAGCCATGCTCGATCTGATATTTACCCTAAATGAGTGTGATATAAGGGAAGTTAACATGGAAGCACCCTTGGGAATGAGTGACCACAGTGTATTAAACTTTGAGTACCTGGTAGAACTAGGAATTATCTCCCCCAAAAAAGAACTAGGAAACAAAAGGCTGGCATACCAAAAGGGGAATTATGAGGAAATGAGACGTTTCCTAAGTGAAATACCTTGGGACACAGGACTCAGAGATAAGTCTGTACAAGATATGATGGACTATGTCACCCAAAAGTGTCAGGAGGCAGTAAACAGGTTCATCCCTTCCCAAAGGGATAAATCCGAGAAACAAAAGAAGAAACCATGGTATAATAGGGCATGTATGGAAGCAAAGGGACTGAACAAAAGAGCGTGGAGGAACTTCCGGAATAACAGAACACCAGAAAGCAGAGAGAGATACCAGTGAACCAGGAATGAGTATGTTAGTGTGAGAAAAGAAGCGGAGAAGAATTATGAAAATGATATAGGAAATAAAGCCAAGACCGAACCAAAGCTACTCGATAGTCACATCAGGAGGAAAACAACAATGTAATGAAACTTAGAACAGGCGAGGATAAGTATACAGAGAAGGACAAAGAGGTGTGTGAAGAACTCAACAAGAGGTTCCAGGAGGTCTTCACAATAAAACAAGGTGCAGTCACTGTGCTATTAGAGAGGGAAGTAAACCAGGCGGCGTTGGAAAGGTTCGAAATTACGAGTGAGGTGGTCAAGAGATACCTGCTGGATCTGGACGTTAGAAAAGCTGTTGGTCTTGACGGGATCTCACCATGGGTACTGAAAGAGTGTGCAGAGGAACTTTGTTTGCCACTCTCCATAGTGTATAATAGGTCACTGGAGACGGGAGACGTACCAGAAATATGGAAGACGGCGAATGTGGTCCCAATATACAAAAAGGGCGACAGGCAAGAGGCACTGAACTACAGGCCAGTGTCCTTAACTTGTATACAATGCAAGGTGATGGAGAAGATCGTGAGAAAAAACCTAGTAACACATCTCGAGAGAAGTGACTTCGTGACAAATCGCCAACATGGATTCAGGGAGGGTAAATCTTGTCTGACTGACTTAATAGAATTCAACGACCAGGTGGCAAAGATTAAGCAAGAAAGAGAAGGCTGGGCGGACTGCATTTTCTTGGACTGTCGGAAAGCCTTTGACACTGTACCGTATAAGAGGCTGGTATATAAGCTGGAGAGACAGGCAGGTGTAGCTGGTAAGCAGCTCCAGTGGATAAGAGAGTACCTACGCAATAGGAAGCAGAGAGTTACGGTGAGGGGAGAGACCTCAGATTGGCGTTAAGTCACCGGTGGAGTCCCACAGGGCTCTGTACTCGGTCCAATCTTGTTTCTGATATATGAAAATGATCTCCCGTAGGGCAAAGATTCATTTCTCTCAATGTTTGCTGACGATGCCAAAATTATGAGAAGGATTAAGACAGAGGAGAACTGCTTAAGGCTTCAAGAAGACCTGGACAAGCTGAAGGAATGGTCGAACAAATGGTTGTTAGAGTTTAACCCAAGCAAATGTAATGTAATGAAGATAGGCGTAGGGAGCAGGAGGCCAGATACTAAGTATCATCTGGGAGATCAAATTCTTCACGAGTCAGAGAGAGAAAAAAACTTGGGGGTTGACATCACGCCAGACCTGTCTCCTGCAGCTCATATCAAGAGGATAACATCAGCGGCATATGCCAGGCTGGCCAACATAAAAACGGCATTCAGAAACTTGTGTAAGGAATCATTCAGAACTTTGTATACCACATATGTCAGGCCAATCCTGGAGTATGCAGCCCCAGCATGGAATCCATATCTAGTCAAGGATAAGATCAAACTGGAAAAGGTTTAAAGGTTTGCCACCAGACTAGTACCCGAGCTGAGAGGTATGAGCTACGAGAAGAGGCTACGGGAATTAAACCTCACTTCGCTGGAAGACAGAAGAGTTAGGGGGGACATGATCACCACATTCAAGATTCTCAAGGGAACTGATAGGGTAGACAAAGACAGGCTGTTTAACACAAGGGGCACACACACTATGAGCCACAGGTGGAAACTGAGTGCCCAAATAAGCCACACAGACATTAGAAAGAACTTTTTTAGTGTCAGAGTGGTTGACAAATAGAATGCATTAGGAAGTGATGTGATGGAGGCTGACTCCATACACAGTTTCAAGTGTAGATATGATAGAGCCCAATAGGCTCAGGAATCTGTACATCTGTTGATTGACGGTTGAGAGGCGGGACCAAAGAGCCAGAGCTCAACCCCCGCAAACAGGACTAGGTAAGTACACACACACATACACACACACACACACACACACACACACACACACACACACACACACACACTGGAGAGCAGAGAAAGATACCAGAATGCCAGGAATGAATATGTCAGGATGAGAAGAGAGGCAGAAAGACAATACGAAAATGACATCGCAAGCAAGGCAAAGACTCAGCCTAAATTGCTGCATAGCCACATCAGGAGAAAAACAACAGTAAAGGAACAGGTTATGAAATTAAGGATAGGGGCAGAAGGATTCACTACAAACGACAAGGAAGTGTGTGAGGAACTGAATAAGAAATTCCAGGAGGTCTTCACCTTAGAGCAGGGAGAAATTCCAGAGATAAGAGAGGGAATAGATAAGCAGGAACCACTGGAAGAGTTTGAGATTACCAGCGGCGAAGTAAGTAAGTGTTTACTAGAGTTGGATGTGACAAAGGCTATAGGCCCAGATGCAATCTCCCCTTGGATACTAAAGGAAGGAGCAGAAGAACTGTGCCTACCACTCTCCATAGTGTATAACAAATCACTGGCAACGGGGGAACTGCCAGAAATTTGGAAAGCAGCTAACGTTGTCCCGATATACAAGAAAGGGATAGACAGGAGGCACTGAATTACAGGCCAGTGTCCCTAACCTGCATACTATGGAAGCTGATGGAGAAGATTGTGCGAAGAAAGCTAGTGGAGCATCTGGAGCGAAAGAACTTTGTAACACAGCATCAACATGGGTTCAGGGATGGCAGGTCCTGCCTCTCAGGGTTACTTGAATTCTACGACCAGGCAACAAAAATAAGGCAAAAAAGAGAAGGATGGGCAGACTGCATATTTCTGGATTGCCAGAAAGCCTTTGATACAGTGCCACACAAGACGCTAGTGAAAAAGCTGGAGATGCAGGCTGGAGTGAAAGGGAAGGTGCTCCATTGGATAAAGGAGTACCTAAGCAACAGGAGACAGCGAGTCAGTGTGAGGGGTGAGGTCTCAGATTGGCGAGACGTTACGAGTGGAGTCCCGCAGGAGTCAGTCCTTGGACCTATACTGTTTCTGATATATGTAAATGATCTCCCAGAGGGTATATAATCGTTTTCTCAATGTTTGCACATGATGAAAAAATTATTAGGAAGATTGAAACTGAGGACGATAGTAGGAGGCTACAAGATGACCTAGACAGACTGAGTGAATGGTCCAACAAATGGCTGTTGAAGTTCAACCCGAGTAAATGCAAAGTAATAAAACTAGGCAGTGGAAACAGGTAGCCAGACACAGGATACAGAATAGGAGATGAAGTACTTAATGAAACGGACAGAGAGAAAGATCTAGGAGTTGATATTACACCAAACCTGTCTCCTGAAGCCCACATAAAAAGAATAACGTCTGCGGCATATGCGAGGCTGACTAACATCAGAACAGCGTTCAGGAACCTGTGTAAGGAATCATTCAGAATCTTTTACACCACATATGTAAGACCAATCCTGGAGTATGCGGTCCCAGCATGGAACCCGTACTTTGTCAAGCACAAGACGAAGCTGGAAAAAGCCCAAAGGTATGCCACTAGACTAGTCCCAGAACTAAGAGGCATGAGTCACGAGGAAAGGCTGCGGGAAATGCACCTTACGACACTGGAAGACTGAAGAGTAAGGGGTTATCTTGAGGTTATCTTGAGATGATTTCGGGGCTTTAGTGTCCCCGCGGCCCGGTCCTCGACCAGGCCTCCACCCCCAGGAAGCAGCCCGTGACAGCTGACTAACACCCAGGTACCTATTTACTGCTAGGTAACAGGGGCATTCAGGGTGAAAGAAACTTTGCCCATTTGTTTCTGCCTCGTGCGGGAATCGAACCCGCGCCACAGAATTATGAGTCCTGCGCGCTATCCACCAGGCTACTAAGCCCCATGTCTCCCCGAGGGGAGACATGATGATATCCTACAAAATCCTCAGGGGAATCGACCGGGTAAACAAGGATAAACTATTCAACACTGGTGGGACGTGAACAAGGGGACACAGGTGGAAACTGAGTACCCACATGAGCCACAGAGGCGTTAGAAGGAACTTTTTCAGTGTCAGAGTAGTTAACGGATGGAATGCATTAGGCAGTGATGTGGCGGAGGCTGACTCCATACACAGTTTCAAATGTAGATATGATAGAGCCCAGTTGGCTCAGGAATCTGTACACCAGTTGATTGACAGTTGAGAGGCGGGACCAAAGAGCCAAAACTCAACCCTAACAAGCACAAATAAGTGAGTACACACACACACACACACACACACACACACACACACACACACACACACACACACACACACACACACACACACACACACACACACACACACACACACACACACACACACACACACACACACACACACAGAACTTTGTATACCACATATCTCAGGCCAATCCTGGAGTATGCAGCCCCAGCATGGAGTCCATATCTAGTCAAGGATAAGACTAAACTGGAAAAGGTTCAAAGGTTTGCCACCAGACTAGTACCCGAGCTGAGAGGTATGAGCTACGAGGAGAGACTACGGGAATTAAACCTCACTTCGCTGGAAGACAGAAGAGTTAAGGGGGACATGATCACCACATTCAAGATTCTGAAGGGAATTGATAGGGTAGATAAAGACAGTCTATTTAACACTTGGTGAACACGTACAAGGGGACACTGGTGGAAACTGAGTGCCCAAATGAGCCACAGAGATATTAGAAAGAACTTTTTTAGTGTCAGAGTGGTGGATAAATGGAATGCATTAGGAAGAGATGTGGTGGAGGCTGACTCCATACACAGTTTCAAGTGTAGATATGATAGAGCCCGATAGGCTCAGGAATCTGTACACCTGTTGATTGACGGTTGAGAGGCGGGACCAAAGAGCCAGAGCTCAACCCCCGCAAACACAACTAGGTGAGTACAACTAGGTGAGTTCACACAACCATGGGAAGATAGATTGGGAGAACAGAGACCCGCATGGAGGACCAGAAACAAGGAGAGCTAAGCTGCTGGACGTGGCAACAAGAAACTTTCTAAGCCAGCACATCAAAGAACCAACAAGAATGAGAGGAGAAGATGAACCAGCAATGCTTGATTTGATATTTACCCTAAATGAGTGGGATATAAGGGAAGTTAAGATGGAAGCGCCCTTGGGAATGAGTGACCACAGTGTATTGAACTTTGAGTACCAGGTAGAGCTAGGAATTATCTTCCCCAAAAAAGAACTAGGAATCAAAAGGCTTGCATACCGAAAGGGGAATTATGAACAGATGAGAAGTTTCCTAAGTGAAATACCTTGGGACACAGACCTCAGACATAAGTCTGTACAGGGTATGATGGACTATGTTACCCAAAAGTGTCAGGAGGCAGTAAATAGGTTCAACCCGGCCCAAAGGGAAAAATCCGAGAAGCAACAGAAGAATCCATGGTATAATAGGGCATGTATGGAAGCGAAGAAACTGAACAAAAGGGCGTGGAGGAACTTCCGGAATAACAGAACACCAGAAAGCAGAGAGAGATACCAGAGAACCAGGAATGAGTAAGTCAGGGTGAGAAGAGAAGCAGAGAAGAGTTTTGAAAATGATATAGCAAAAAAACCAAGACCGAACCAAAGCTACTCCACAGTCACATCAGAAGGAAAACAACAGTGAAAGAACAGGTATTGAAACTTAGAACAGGCGAGGACAGGTATACAGAGAATGACAGAGAGGTGTGTGAAGAACTCAACAAGAGGTTTCAGGAGGTCTTCACAATAGAACAAGGTGAGGTCACTGTGCTAGGAGAAAGGGAGGTAAAACAGGAGGCCTTGGAAGAGTTCGAAATTACGAGAGAGGAAGTCAAGAGACACCTGCTGGATCTGGATGTTAGAAAGGCTGTTGGTCCAGATTGGATCTCACCATGGATACTGAAAGAGTGTGCAGAGGCACTTTGCTTACCACTCTCTATAGTGTATAGTAAGTCACTGGAGACGGGAGTCCTACCAGAAATATGGAAGACGGCGAATGTGGTCCCAATATACAAAAAGGGCGACAGGCAAGAGGCACTGAACTACAGGCCAGTGTCCTTGACTTGTATAACATGCAAGGTGATGGAGAAAATCGTGAGAAAAAACCTGGTAACACATCTGGCGAGAAGGTACTTCGTGACAAATCGCCAACATGGGTTCAGGGAGGGTAAATCTCTTGCCTTACAGGCTTGATAGAATTCTACGATCAGGTGACAAAGATTAAACAAGAAAGAGAGGGCTGGGCGGACTGCATTTTCTTGGATTGTCGGAAAGCCTTTGACACAGTACCGCATAAGAGGCTGGTACATAAGCTGGAGAGACAGGCAGGTGTAGCTGGTAAGGTGCTCCAGTCGATAAGGGAGTACCTAAGCAATAGGAAGCAGAGAGTTACGGTGAGGGGTGAGACCTCCGATTGGCGTGAAGTCACCAGTGGAGTCCCACAGGGCTCTGAAATCGGTCCTATCTTGTGTCTGTTATATGTAAATGATTTCCCAGAGGGTATCGATTCATTTCTCTCAATGTTTGCGGACGATGCTAAAATTATGAGAAGGATAAAACAGAAGAAGACTGTTTGAGGCTTCAAGAAGACCTAGACAAGCTGAAGGAATGGTCAAACAAATGGTTGTTAGAGTTTAACCCAACCAAATGTCATGTAATGAAGATAGGTGTAGGGAGCAGGAGGCCAGATACAAGGTATCATCTGGGAGAGGGAATTCTTCAGGAGTCAGAGAAAGAAAAAGACTTGGGGGTTGATATCACGCCAGACCTGTCTCCTGCAGCACATATCAAGAGGATAACATCAGCGGCATATGCCAGGCTGGCCAACATACGAACGGCATTCAGAAACTTGTGTAAAGAAGCATTCAGAACTTTGTATACCACATATGTCAGGCCAATCCTGGAGTATGCAGCCCCAGCATGGAGTCCATATCTAGTCAAGGATAAGACTAAACTTGAAAAGGTTCAAAGGTTTGCTACCAGACTAGTACCCGAGCTGAGAGGTATGAGCTACGAGGAGAGACTACGGGAATTAAACCTCACTTCGTTGGAAGACAGAAGAGTTAGGGGGGACATGATCACCACATTCAAGATTCTGAAAGGAATTGATAGGGTAGATAAAGACAGGCTATTTAACACAAGGGGCACACGCACAAGGGGACACAGGTGGAAACTGAGTGCCCAAATGAGCCACATAGATATTAGAAAGAACTTTTTTAGTGTCAGCGTGGTTGACAAATGGAATGCATTAGGAAGTGATGTGGTGGAGGCTGACTCCATACACAGTTTCAAGTGTAGATATGATAGAGCCCAATAGCCTCAGGAATCTGTACACCTGTTGATTGACGGTTGAGAGGCGGGACCAAAGAGCCAGAGCTCAACCCCCGCAAACACAACTAGGTGAGTACAACTAGGTGAGTACACTTGACTTGTGACCATCGTGTTGGGTGGACGAGGGTTGGGAGCTCCTGGTTCACTAGTGGAGTGGGAAGGGTAATCAGGCAACTTCGAAGTGAAAAAGTGTGTACAAGTGAATGAAAAAACCTTGGGCTTTGACCAAAGCCATAAGGTAGTGAAGAAAACCAGTTTAAGTAGCGTAATTCAAAATAGTTGATGAAGTACTGTGGCAGTGTGCAGTGTGGAGCAGACCTCACCGACCTCTGACCGTGACCTCACTCCCAACAGCAACCCTCCTACCACCACGTGGGACGACGCTTAGAGATTCACTCACCTATTGTGTTAGCAGGACGGTAAGATACTTGGAACCCCTTTGGGTAAGGTTGCATTATAGCAATGACTAGGTCAGGAAGGGCGTCTAGGTCCAACAGTATTATGATTGAGGAAGAAGATAGGTTTGTGGAGAAGATGATTGGGAAATTTGTAGAGAAGAGGGATGTTTGGATAGATGATCTAATCCAGGGGATTAAAAGTGAAGTCTTTAATAAGATACAGGGCGAGGTTCAAAGACTCAAACAAGAGTTTATGGATTATATTCAAGAGGAAATCAGGAAGAGCAGGGTAGAATGGCAAGGAGAAATATCTAGGCTTACTAATGAATTTGGCAGGAATAAGGGAAGCTTGGCAGGGGAAGGGGGAGTAGTAGTAGGTGGAGTAGTGGGAGTGGGAGGGGTGGGGGTCAGCCAGGGAGGGGGCCACCAGCATGACCCTGAACTCAGAAAGAGGACAATCATAATCCATGGATTGCTTGAAGCCAGGGCACCATCGAGGCAGGAAAGGATGGAGATTGAGGATTTGGAGCTACAGGGGATCTTGAGAGACATGAGAGCCCAGATGGCAGGGAATGAGGTGCAAGTCCAACGACGCATTGGGCCATACAACTGTAACAGGAAACGACCTGTCCTGGTACAGTTCACTAAGGAAGAGGCAGTGGATTACATACTGCATCACAAACACTTACTCAGAGGTAGCGAAAATTACTACAACGTATATATTGACAAATTCATGACGAAGGAGGAGCAGATAGCCCACAGAGCAAGCAAACAACAATACAACTCTTCCCATTTGAGCGTAGCTACACACCCCAATGCTAATCCACACCATGCTAACCAGCTCACACCTTCTCAGGTCACTCCTTCCCCAAATCAGCCCTCTCTACCCTTGCTTATCTCCCCAACATCTCCCTTGACCCCTTTGACCCCACTGCAGTCAAATTCATCCCACATTCGAAGGACCCCCTCATCACCTCAACCCCCAAAACCCGTCCAGCCCTCATCCCTTCAACCCCCAAAACAGACCCAGCCCTCATCCCTTCAACCCCAAGAACCCACCCAGCCCTCATCCCCTCAACACCCAAAACCTACCCAGCCCTCACCCCTCCTCATCCCCTCTCCTTCCATGTGACCCCCCCACCCTTGCGAGGGGGGTGGGAGGTTACCCCCACCCCCTCTATCCTTCCCCCTCCCAACCTCTCAACCTCTATCTGACTCCCAACCTTACGCTATCTCCCAACCCCTCTATGCCTATCAGACCCTCCCAAATCTTCAGACCCAGTATGCCCTTCCTACTCCAGACCTACCTACCCAGGCCCTACCCCAGACCCTCCTACCTACCTTCCTAGAAGCCCAGCCCCCATTAGCCCCCCAAGCACCCCTCCTGACCTCTTTCAACCCCAATACACCCCCCTGCCCCCAGTCACCCCCCAGACACCCCCCAGATCACCCCAGACCCCCAGAGAAAGGGAGAACTCTGGTACAAGAGTTTCCATGAAGAATCTCAAGGTTTGGTACACCAATGCTGATGGGGTATCTAATAAAGCAGAAGAGATAAAAGAAAGAGTGAGTGAAGCAGATCCTGACATAGTTGCAATTGCAGAAACTAAAATTAATGACATGATCTCAGATGCAATCTTTCCTGAAGGGTACCAGGTGATACAAAAAGAGAGGACACAGAGACAGGGAGGGGGAGTGGCACTCCTAATAAAGCGGAAATGGAAGTTTGAAGACCTGGGAAATCGAGTTACCAATGAGTGCACAAGCTTTATACATGGAACTCTGCCAGTAGATGGGAGGAAGATTGTGATCTTGGTAATCTACAATCCCCCACCAAACAGTAGAAGACCCAGGCAGGAGTATGATGACAACAACAAGGCATGTATAGATGAACTGCAGAAGGCAGCAACACTAGCCCACAGAATGAGAGCGAAGCTGGTGAGATTTAGGACATGGGGGACCTAAATCATGGAGAGATAAATTGGAAATCAAGGAATCCTCATGGAGGAGACGAAACGTGGGGAGCAAAATTAGTAGATGTTATAGACAGGAATTTCCTAACACAACATGTGAAGGAAGACACAAGGGAAAGAGGAGGAGATGCACCGAGCCTATTAGACCTGATTTTCACCCAGAACGTGGAAGATATCGAGAATTTAGACCATGAAATACCTCTAGGGGCCAGTGACCATTGTGTCCTAGTCTTTGACTACATGATGGAATTCAAACTTATGACCATGGGACAAGAGATCTGGGAAAGGAGAGTTGACTACAGGAAAGGGGACTATAAGAGGATAAGGGACTATCTGGGCGAAGTGCAGTGGGAGGAAGAAATTAGAGGAAAAACAGTCCAAGATATGATGGACCTAGTCATACAGAAATGCCAGGAGGCCGAAGAGAGATTTATACCAACAGTAAAAGGAAAAAATAAGAGGGAATATAATAACCCGTGGTTTAATAGACAGTGTCAGGAAGCAAAAATGGCCAACAGGCGGGAGTGGAGGAAGTACAGAAGACAAAGAACAGAGGACAACAGGATCAGAAACAACAGAGCTAGGAACGATTACATTAACATAGGACGAACATCGGAAAGGGACTATGAGAACGATATTGCAATCATAGCGAAAAACAACCTAAGTTACTACACAGTCATATAAGAAGAAAAATGTTGGTGAACGACCAAGTGACAAGACTAAGGAAGACAGAGGGGGCATATACTGAAAGTGACAAGGAAATCTACGAGGCACTGAATGCCAGTTTCCATGGAATGTTTACTACCGAGCCTGAGCAGCTCCTATTGTTGGAAGGGGTTACCCTAGATGAAAGACTATCAGATATAGAGGTGACAGCAGAGGAGGTAATGAAACAGTTGACAACTCTAGATGCAACTAAAGCAGTTGGACCAGACAAAGTATCACCGTGGATACTAAAAAAAGCAGTGCAGGCCCTCAGCGGGCCTCTGACAATGATCTTTAATGACTCACTTATGTCGGGAGAATTGCCCAGTTGCTGGAAGAAGACAAATGTAGTGCCAATCTTCAAGAAAGGTGATAGGGAGGAGGCACTTAACTATAGACCTGTATCACTGACAAGCATCCCCTGTAAAATACTGGAAACAGTAATTAGGCTACGACTGGTTGCACACCTGGAGAACGTTAGGTTTGTGAACAAACATCAACATGGGTTCTGGACAGGGAAATCGTGCCTAACAAACCTTCTGGAATTCTATGATAAAATAACGAGGATAAGACAGGACAGAAATGGTTGGGCAGACTGCATATTTCTGGACTGCCAAAAAGCCTTTGATACAGTACCGCACATGCTGTTCAAGCTCGAGAGGCAGGCGGGGGTGGGGGGAAAGGTCCTAGCACGGATAAGGAACTACCTAACAGGAAGAAGCCAAAGAGTTACGGTAAGGGGCGAGAAGTCGGACTGGCGAACAGTAACAAGTGGAGTACCACAAGGATTGGTGCTGGGACCAATTCTATTTCTTGTATATGTTAACGACATGTTTACAGGCGTAGAGTCCTACATGTCGATGTTTGCGGATGACGCAAAGTTGATGAGAAGAGTTGTGACAGATGAGGATTGCAGGAGCCTCCAAGAGGACCTGAACAGGTTGCAGAGATGGTCAGAGAAATGGCTACTGGAATTCAACACGAACAAATGTAAAGTTATGGAAATGGGGCTAGGAGATAGGAGACCAAAGGGACAGTACACAATGAAGGGGAACAGCCTACCTGTGACGACGCGCGAAAGAGACCTGGGTGTGGACGTAACACCTAATCTATCTCTTGAGGCGCACATAAATAGCATAATGACAGCAGCGTACTTACAGTGGCAAAAGTTAGAACATCATTCAGAAACCTAAGTAAGGAGGCATTTAGGGCGCTTTACACTGCCTACGTGAGGCCAGTTTTAGAGTATGCCGCCTCATCATGGAGTCCCCATCTGAAGAAGCATATAATGAAACCGGAAAAGGTTCAGAGGTTTGCAACGAGACTCGTCCCAGAGCTACGAGGGATGGGGTTATGTGGAGAGCCATGAGGGAACTTTGCCTTACGACACTGGAAAGAAGAAGGGAGAGGGGGTACATGATAGGAACGTATAAAATACTCAGAGGGATTGACAGAGTGGACATAGACGAAATGTTCACACGGAATAGTAACAGAACTAGGGGACACGGATGAAAGCTGGAAACTCAGATGAGTCACAGAGATGTTAGAAAGTTTTCTTTTAGCGTGAGAGTAGTGGGAAAATGGAATGCACTTCAGGAACAGGTTGGGGAAGCAAACTATTCATAATTTTAAAACCAGGTATGATAGGGAAATGGGACAGGAGTCATTGCTGTAAACAACCGATGCTCGAAAGGCGGGATCCAAGAGTCAATGCTCGATCCTGCAGACACAACTAGGTGAGTACAACTAGGTGAGTACACACACACACACACAAGACCTAAGCCCTCCATCCCCACTCCACCTCCCCCTGAACCCCTGGAAACTACCTCACAGGAGGATGAGCCTACCCAAGTAGCAATGACCATAGAACAACCTCCTACACTTGTGGGGAGTGAGGGTGAAATTGGATATAAGAAAGCAATCCGTTCTCGCAAATTCGTAAAGTCAATATTGACTTATTAAATATGTGCATAGGTGACATACTTAACATAATAGATACCCTAAAAAAGATTCATAGAAAACACCGACCTTACCTAACCTACTTAGTATGTTAAGATAAGCATCTTATTGCTTCGTAATTACAATTATTACCTAACCTATAATAGGTATAGGTTAAGTAATAATTGTAATTACGAAGCAATAAGATGCTTATCTTAAGATACTAACAAGGTTAGGCAAGGTCGGTGTTTTCTATGAATCTTTTTAAGGGTATCTATTATGTTTAGTATATCACCTATGCACGTAGTTAATAAGTCAATATTGACTTTACGAATTTGCGAGAACGGGTTGAATAAATTGAGCTTCAAGTTAATGTACTCAAACATTGATGGGATTACCAATAAAGCAAGTGAACTGGCAGAAAGGGTGCTAGAAGAAAACCCTGATGTAATAGGACTAACGGTAACAAAATTGTCAGGAGTCATAACAGATGCTGTGTTTCCAAAGGACTTTTATATAGTAAGGAAAGAGAGGGAAGGGAGAAGAGGTGGAGGAGTGGCCCTGCTGATAAGGAAGGACTGGAGTTTTGATGAGATGGAAATTCCGGGCTGTGACGGATTCAGAGATTACATAACAGGAACTATAACAATGGGTGGACCTAAGATAATAGTGGCAGTCATTTACAACCCTCCCCTAAATGACAGAAGACCTAGACAGGAGTTTGATAGGAACAACATGGCAACCATTAATATAATAGAGAGAGCAGCTTCAGTTGCCTGCAGGAATGGCTCAAAACTCTTAATCATGGGCGATTTCAGCCATGGAAAGATAGACTGGGAGAATGGGGACCCACATGGTGGTGCAGATACGTGGAGAGATAAACTCTTGGAAGTGGCAACACAGAATTTTCGAAGCCAGCATGTCAAGGAACCCACAAGAGTGAGAGGCAATGATAACCAGCTAAACTCGACTTGATATTCACCCTGAATGAGTCAGAAATAAGGGAAGTCAAAGTTGAAGCCCCCATAGGAATGAGTGACCACAGTGTACTGACCTTTGAGTACTTGGTGGAGGTTTTTCCCTCCGCTCCCATCCTTGGAGGTATCCAAGGATGGGATCGGAGGGAAAAAGACTGAATTACCAAAGAGGAAAATTTGACGAGATGAGGAACTTCCTCAGGGGAATACCATGGGAAACAGAACTTAGAGACAAGAATGTGCGGGTCATGATGAATTTTGTCACCCAGAAGTGCCAGGAAGCTGCAGACAGGTTCATCCCCATCCAAAAGGAGAAAAACGAAAAACAACAGAAAAAACCATGGTTCAACCAGGAATGCAAGGTAGCGAAGCAACTGAGTAAAAGAACACGGAAAAACTACAGAAATAACAGAACACCAGAGAGTAGGGAGAGATACCAGAGGGCCAGAAATGAGTACCTCAGAGTGAGGAGGGAAGCAGAGAGACAGTTTGAAAATGACATCGCGAGTAAAGCCAAGACCCAACCAAAGCTGCTCCACAGCCACATCAGGAGGAAAACAGCAGTGAAGGAACAAGTGATGAAGCTGCGAAAAGCGGAGAACAGATACACAGAGAATGACAAGGAGGTGTGTGAAGAACTCAACAAGAGATTCCAGGAGGTCTTCACAATACAACAAGGAGAAGCCCCTGCACTAAATGAGGAGGCGGCAAACCAAGCAACCTTGGAGGAATTTGACCTCACTAGTGATGAGGTCAAAAGGTGTCTGCTGGAGCTGGATGTGACAAAGGCTGTTGGGCCTGACAGAATCTCACCATGGATACTAAAGGAAGGTGCAGAAGCACTAAGTGTGCCACTCTCTATGGTGTATAACAGATCACTGGAAACAGGAGACTTACCAGAAAGTTGGAAGACAGCTAACGTGGTCCCAATATACAAAAAGGGTGACAGGCAAGAGGCACTGAATTACAGGCCAGTTTCCTTAACTTGTATACCATGCAAGGTGATGGAGAAGATCGTGAGGAAAAGGCTCGTAGAGCATCTGGAGGGAAATAACTTTGTAACGCAACACCAACATGGGTTCAGAGATGGTAAATCGTGCCTCACAGGTTTAATAGAATTTTATGACCAGGAAACGAAAATTAGGCAGAAAAGAGAAGGGTGGGCCGACTGCATTTTCCTGGATTGCCAAAAAGCCTTTGACACAGTACCCCATAAAACGCTGTTAAAAAAGTTGGAGCAACAGGCAGGAGTAAAAGGGAAGGTGCTCCAATGGATAAGGGAGTACTTAAGCAAAAGGAAACAGCGAGTAACGGTGAAGGGGAAGACATCAGAGTGGCGAGATGTCACCAGCGGAGTCTCACAGGGCTCAGTACTTGGACCCATCCTGTTTCTAATATATGTGAACGATCTTCCAGAGGGTATAGACTCATTCCTCTCGATGTTTGCTGATGATGCAAAAATTATGAGAAGAATCAAGACGGATGAAGATAGACAGAGACTACAGGATGACCTGGATAAACTGGAGGAATGGTCTAGAAAATGGCTGCTAAAATTCAACTCGGGAAAGTGTAAGGTGATGAAATTAGGCGAAGGGAGCAGGAGGCTGAACACAAGGTATCATCTGGGAGGGGAAATCCTGCAAGAGTCAAATAGAGAGAAGGATCTGGGGGGTTGATATCACACCGAACCTGTCCCCAGAGGCCCACATCAAAAGAATATCATCAGCGGCATATGCTAGACTGGCCAACATAAGAACTGCCTTCAGAAACTTGTGTAAAGAATCTTTCAGAACCCTGTATACCACTTCTGTAAGACCAATCCTGGAGTATGCAGCTCCAGCCTGGAGTCCATACCTAGTTAAACACAAGACAAAGTTAGAGAAGATTCAGCGGTATGCCACCAGGCTCGTCCCGGAACTGAGAGGATTGAGCTACGAGGAAAGGCTAAAGGAGCTGAACCTCACATCCCTGGAAAACAGAGGGGGTAAGGGGAGACATGATAACCACCTACAAAATTCTCAGGGGAATTGACAGGGTGGACAAAGGCAAACTCTTCAGCACGGGTGGGACACGAACAAGGTGACACAGGTGGAAACTTAGTACCCAGATGAGCCACAGAGACGTTAGAAATAATTTGTTAAGTGTCAGAGTAGTTAATAAATGGAATGCACTAGAAAGTGATGTGGTGGAGACTGACATACACAGTTTCAAATGTAGATATGATAGAGCCCAGTAGGCTCAGGAATCTGTACACCAGTTGATTGACAGTTGAGAGGTGGGACCAAAGAGCCAAAGCTCAACCCCCTCAAGCACAATTAGGTGAGTACAATTAGGTGAGTACACACACACACACATACACACACACACAAACAGGAGAGTTACCAGAAAGTTGGAAGACAGTTAATGTGGTCCCAATATACAAAAAGGGTGACAGGCAAGAGGCACTGAATTACAGGCCAGTTTCCATAACTTGTATACCATGCAAGGTGCTGGAGAAGATCGTGAGGAAAAGGCTCGTAGAGCATCTGGAGGGAAATAACTTTGTAACGCACCACCAACATGGGTTCAGAGATGGTAAATCGTGCCTCACAGGTTTAATAGAATTTTATGACCAGGCAACGAAAATTAGGCAGGAAAGAGAAGGGTGGGCCGACTGCATTTTCCTGGATTGCCAAAAAGCCTTTGACACAGTACCCCATAAAAGGCTGTTAAAAAAGTTGGAGCAACAGGCAGGAGTAAAAGGGAAGGTGCTCCAGTGGATAAGGGAGTACTTAAGCAACAGGAAACAGCGAGTAACGGTGAAGGGGAAGACATCAGAGTGGCGAGATGTCACCAGCGGAGTCTCACAGGGCTCAGTACTTGGACCCATCCTGTTTCTAATACATGTGAACGATCTTCCAGAGGGTATAGACTCATTCCTCTCGATGTTTGCTGATGATGCAAAAATTATGAGAAGAATCAAGACGGATGAAGATAGACAGAGACTACAGGATGACCTGGATAAACTGGAGGAATGGTCTAGAAAATAGCTGCTAAAATTCAACTCGGGAAAGTGTAAGGGGATAAAATTAGGCGAAGGGAGCAGGAGGCTGAACACAAGGTATCATCTGGGAGGGGAAATCCTGCAAGAGTCAAATAGAGAGAAGGATCTGGGGGTTGATATCACACCGAACCTGTCCCCAGAGGCCCACATCAAAAGAATATCATCAGCGGCATATGCTAGACTGGCCAACATAAGAACTGCCTTCAGAAACTTGTGTAAGGAATCTTTCAGAACCCTGTATACCACTTATGTAAGACCAATCCTAGAGTATGCAGCTCCAGCCTGGAGTCCATACCTAGTTAAACACAAGACAAAGTTAGAGAAGATTCAGCGGTATGCCACCAGGCTCGTCCCGGAACTGAGAGGATTGAGCTACGAGGAAAGGCTAAAGGAGCTGAACCTCACATCCCTGGAAAACTGAAGAGTAAAGGGAGACATGATAACCACCTACAAACTTCTCAGGGGAATTGACAGGGTGGACAAAGGCAAACTCTTCAGCACTGGTGGGACACGAACAAGGTGACACAGGTGGAAACTTAGAACCCAGATGAGCCACAGAAACGTTAGAAAGAATTTTTTCAGTGTCAGAGTAGTTAATAAATGGAATGCACTAGGAAGTGATGTGGTGGAGGCTGACTCCATACACAGTTTCAAATGTAGATATGATAGAGCCCAGTAGGCTCAGGAATCTGTACACCAGTTGATTGATAGTTGAGAGGCGGGACCAAAGAGCCAAAGCTCAACCCCCGCAAGCACAATTAGGTGAGTACACACACACACACACACACATACACACACACACACACACACACACACACACACACACACACACATACACACACACACACACTACTTGTTCTATAGGTACTTATGCAATACAACCCTCATTTGCAGACATAATTGGAACAAACCCAGAAGCTGTGTCTGCAGTACAGGAAATTCCAAAAAAAGTTGGTACTTCTCACGAAGAAGAAAGGTGTACTAGCCGACTATTAGAGAAGAAAAAATCAGTAATCGTAAAAGGTATTAAGGAACAAATAGGACCAGTCCTGGGGAGTGGAGAGATAAGGACAGAGCCACAGTTAAAGAGATCCTTAAAGGGGTACAAATAGAAAGGGATGAACATATCATAGAAAGGGTTGTTAGACTTGGCCAGTGCAACAAGGACAGAGACAGATTGATAAAAGTGGTTTTCAGAAGCGAGGACACAAGAGAAGCCATTTTAGCAAGGAAGAGTGGACTATTCAATGTAACGAAGCTCAAAACGGAATTCCTGCAGCGGGATATGGCAAGGAAGGAGAGATTGAGAGCAGCAGTAGCATGGAAGGAACGCAGGGGGAGAAACAGGAATCAAGGAACTACAGCCCAGAACCCTACCATTCCAAATGGGAGGGGAACCCTCCACAGACAGTACAACAGCCCCAGTGGAAGGAGGATCACACCAACTTTCCACCCAATATAAGCCTTACCTGCCCCACCCCTGTCAGTCCCCCACTAAGTGCCCACCTAGACCACCCATCCCCCACTTCCCCCTCTCCTCAGGACCTCCCTTCTCCACCACCCCCACAAGCCCTCCCTGCACCCCCTCCACAAGCACTTCCTTCTCCCCCAAGCCCTCCCTTCCTCCCCTCCCTCAAGCCCTCCTTTCTCCTCCACCCTCTCCCCCTAAGCACTCCAATCCTACACCCCCCCTAAGCCCTCCCTTCTCCCCCACCACCCTAAGCCCTCCTTTCTACCTCACCCTCTCAAGCTCTCCATCCTCTCCAGCCTCCACAACTCCTCCTTTCTCCCACCAAGACCTCCTTTCTCCCCCCAAGCCCTCCTTTCTCCCTCAAGACCTCCCTCCTCTCCTATCCCCCAAGCCCCCTCTTTCTCCAACCCCCTTAAGCCCACCCTCCTCCTCTACCCCCGAAGCCCTGCTTCCCATCCCGGTCCCTCCCTTCTTCCATACTCCAGAAGAATCAACAGAAACTGAGGATGGACAGAAAGTTTCAGCTTCAAAGTGATGTACTCGAACATAGATGTTAACATAGTTAACCTAACCTAACCTAACTATGCAAGGCCCGATTTGCCTAATAAGCCAAGTTTTCATGAATTAATATATTTTCTCTAATTTTTTTCGTATGAAATGGTAAAGCTACCCATTCCATTATGTATGAGGTCAATTTTTTTTTTATTGGAGTTAAAATTAACGTAGATATATGACCGAACCTAACCAACCCTACCTAACCTAACCTAACCTATCTTTATAGGTTAGGTTAGGTTAGGTAGCCGAAAAAGTTAGGTTAGGTTAGGTTAGGTAGTCGAAAAACAATTAATTCATGAAAACTTGGCTTATTAGGCAAATCGGGTCTTGCATAGTAGGCAGAGAAGTGCGTTCTGGCAACTTGGTACGACATATATATATATATATATATATATATATATATATATATATATAGTGTTTTTCACTAAAAACACTCAAACGCAGAAAATTCGAACAAACAGATGCAGCTACACTCAAACGCATACAAATATACACATACACACCCAAACACAAACACGTATCGCAAAACAGTTCCACAACGGAGCACGCAAACATACACACTCATATCATCTTGCATGAATTAGGATATTCCTTACCCTTGACCTGCATAGCGGGCGACCTGCCTGCTGCAGGTCCTCAGCGCTGCGGATGAGTCTGGTGGCGCCACCGTCGCCCACCCTCGCTGGTGCATCTTCTGCCTCGTCTTTTCCTTCAGCCGCTGGCACTTCAACGCTAAAAGGATCCGACGGGGCAGTCTTCAGTCTGACGGGGGACGACGTAACCTCCTTCAGCTCTGCGCCAGTAGCTGACTTGGAGACCCAAGACTCATTGTGCTTGCTGATCCCTGTGGTGCTTCTGGACACGTCTACTCCTTCTCTCTCTTCACGGTTCCTCGGCGGCAACACCTCCGCCTCAGGAAGAGACGGTCTTTTCATATACTCTTTGTAAAACGTCTGTTGCGCCTCCCGCAAACTGAAGTCGTCGAGTTGATAGTCGCTCAGGAAGTACCGCCTTTTCTCCACGACCTCCGTCAGGTCGTGAAGTCCATCGTCAGGGTATTCCAGGTCGTACCTCCCAAGGAACCCAGAGTTACTGTCGTCACCGCTGGTGTCCCCGGAGTGGTGGAGGTGGTGGACACCACGTAGAGTTTCTGGAGTAGTCAGGGAGAGTCGGCTGCCGCCCGTGACCCCCTGCAGCAACAGCGCCATCTGGAGGAGGAACGTCACCTGTTACATTCTGGTTGTGAATGGATTTTGAACATCTATATTTAACATTTTCAAAAGACAAAAGTTGATGTGTGGCATGCATTAGTAAGTCAATGATGAATGTGTTGTCGTGCAAACACACGAGCACAAGGGTTACCTTTAGTTTTTTCTTTATTAACAAAAGTATAAGAAGAATTTATAAAATTAAAATAACCAAAATATTACAAACAAACACAAAACTCAATAGTAATTAAGGCGAAACGCTCCAGGTACTAAACGGTACATAAGCAACAAGTACAATACAGTTACACTAAACTAAGCACAAAACAAATTTCACAGTTGTAAAAACATTAAAAACCTCATAACAACAAATCATTCACACAGTGTACAAGGAGCACAATGTACAACACAAGAACATGAATTATATACAGCTGTAATACACACAAGGACATGAATTATATACAGCTGTAATACACACAAGAACATGAATTATATACGGCTGTAATACACACAAGAACATGAATTCCGGCTATCACCATATATACATGGAACAATAAGAATATTCATAATGTAACCAATTAAAATAATTTAACAATCACAAGACATAAATACTAAGAATAAAGGGGAAACCTAACAAGAGAAAACACAGTTCCACGAAAAACAAACAAGTAAAATAGAAATGCACAATTTAGAACAGCACAAATCTCAAAACTGAAAACAAGGCTTCCACAAGGTAACTCATACCATGTACAAGACTTCCACAAGGTAACTCATACCATGTACAAGGCTTCCACAAGGTAACTCATACCATGTACAAGACTTCCACAAGATAACTCATACCGTGTACAAGGCTTCAACAAGGTAACTCATACCGTGTACAAGGCACAAATGGTTAACACATAAAGCACCAAAACAGATTAACACGGACAAAAAATAAGAATGGCAAAAGCCAATTACATCCCGCGGGTCGTTACCCACCAAACCGTCCTCTTAAAAATTACTTCGCTTTTCGCTCGTATACGCACTCAGGCTAAAAATCGGCGTAATTCTAAATGAAATCGGCTCACGAAAGTGACGTACTGTCCCGTTTTCTGTTTTGAGTCCTCTGACTTAGGCTGTTAGGCTAGGAGAGGAAACTTTCAATTAACGGTTTTCATGACGTTTTGAAACCTTAGGAGAACTTCCTGCCCTCCTAACATACCACAGGACCCTTAACTTGCTGTTTAGGAAAAAAATCCAAAATTTATTTTAAAAATAAATTTTCATTTTGAATTACGTTGATATTTGTCCGTACCGCATACGAGCGAAAAGCGAAGCAATTTGTAAGATGATGGGTTGGGTCAGCATACAGTCAAGCAAACAAGGCAAGACAACAAAAGCACCTGAAAGTCCACACAGAGGAGCACCAGGCACCAGTCCAAGAAACACGGAAACCAAAAAGAAAATTCAGAACAAACACAAATGCCTCGGGAGCGAACGAGACTATCTACGAGCACAGTTCAATGCACCCAGGAACAAGGAAAGAAAACCTTCCTAGTAATAGAGACGGGCATAAAATCACCAACAGCACCACGTTGCATTCCTCCACATCCGAACAACACAAAACTACACGCATACGCAACGGGACTGGCCCTGGAGACCCAAAAGCCGAAACACAACATATCCCAGCCTAACAGAGCTGGGATATGAGCGTGTTACAGAGCAACCATCATTACAGAAATGCAACACAAATGTTGAGGACAAAACTCAATATTTCCCACACTATGGTAATCCCACTATATTACAACGGAGGCATAAGGAAAGCCAGGTCATGATAGGAAAACCATTCAGATAAATAACAAGCAACATAAAAGTAGTACAGACCCAGAGAGTTAACTCCACCATCCAACAACAGCCTCTTCCGAAATGTCACCCAAAAAATGGTTAAAGACTTATAGTACACGTCCAAGAGACTTTCTCCACCCCCCCCCCCTCTGCCCTACTCATACTGAAAGAAGATCTCCGAATCGGATGATATTAACTACATCAAAGATACCTAAAGACAGATTTTACCTCAGAAGCAACTTTCATGCTCACAGGAAGCACGGGCCAATACTAAATGCTTGGAAAGGACCATGCAATTAACTGTGAGCGCCCACTGAAAGAAGGGCCTCCGATGAAAGACTTCGACAGCATACCCACCAACTCCAACGAGCGACGAACCGCACCCCAGGTCCAAGCCAAAGCCTCGTCACACGACCTAAACCTGACCTGCGTCCGAACAGACTGAACGATAGTACCCGCTCCAAGTGGCCTGAGAGGCAAAGCTCCCCAGCTTCACGATACAGGGTTTCTCCCTATTTACAACCGCACCCGAGGCCAACTCAAATTCCTGCAACACACACCTCACGCACAAAAACGATTCCTCAGCAGCCACAAACACCGACGTATCATCGACATAACCACATACCTAGCAGCACAAACCTGTTAGGTAACCTCACAGGGTTGACTGATAGATGCGGTTTCAAAACGCTATACAAATACTGCTGAAAATCACATACAACAACATCGACAGGGGACAGCCTTGCCGAACCGAATTCTCCACGGCAACCGGCTTGCTGAAGATGCCGTCGGATGAAACAAATAGAGTGTTTTTACTTGTACTCTGCCTCTGAAATTATTGTGTCAATAAAACGAATCTATTAGCATCAGGATACAATAAAACTGTAAAGTGAACTCTGGAGAGTTAAGTTTTACCTTAAATTGCATGTGAAGAACGTAATAAATATACAGAAGGTTCAAACTAGAATA
>NC_091181.1:41331723-41354223 GCF_040958095.1 Procambarus clarkii
AAGTTTTCTTTTAGCGTGAGAGTAGTGGGGAAATGGAATGCACTTCAGGAACAGGTTGTGGAAGCAAATACTATTCATAATTTTAAAACCAGGTATGATAGGGAAATGGGACAGGAGTCATTGCTGTAAACAACCGATGCTCGAAAGGCGGGATCCAAGAGTCAATGCTCGATCCTGCAAGCACATATAGGTGAGTACATATAGGTGAGTACACACACACACACACACACACACACACACAAACACACACACACACACACACACACACACACACACACACACACACACACACACACACACACACACACACACACACACACACACACACACACACACACACACAAACACACACACACACACACACACACACACACACACACACACACACACACACACACACACACACACACACACACACACACACACACACACACACACACACACACACACACACACGTTCGGCGTTCAGGAACCTGTGTAAGGAATCATTCAGAATCTTGTACACCACATATGTAAGACCAATCCTGGAGTATGCGGCCCCAGCATGGAGCCCGTACCTTGTCAAGCACAAGACGAAGCTGGAAAAAGTCCAAAGGTATGCTACTAGACTAGTCCCAGAACTAAGAGGCATGAGTTATGAGGAAAGGCTGCGGGAAATGCACCTCACGACACTGGAAGACAGAAGAGTAAGGGGGGACATGATCACAACCTACAAAATCCTCAGGGGAATCGACCGGGTAAACAAGGACGAACTTTTCAACACTGGTGGGACGCGAACAAGGGGACACAGGTGGAAGCTGAGTACCCAAATGAGCCACAGAGACGTTAGAAAGAACTTTTTCAGTGTCAGAGTAGTTAGCAAATGGAATGCATTAGGAAGTGATGTGGTGGAGGCTGACTCCATACACAGTTTCAAATGTAGATATGATAGAGCCCAATAGGCTCAGGAATCTGTACACCAGTTGATTGACGGTTGAGAGGCGGGACCAAAGAGCCAGAGCTCAACCCCCGCAAGCACAATTAGGTGAGTACAATTAGGTGAGTACACACACACACACACACACACACACATACACACACACACACACACACACACACACACACACACACACACACACACACACACACACACACACACACACACACACACATACACACACACACACACACACACACACACACACACACACACACACACACACACACACACACACACACACACACACACAAAGATAGATAAAGGTAGATAAAGACAGGCTATTTAACACAAGGGGCACACGCACAAGGGGACACAGGTGGAAACTGAGCACCCAAATGAGCCACAGATATATTAGAAAGAACTTTTTTAGTGTCAGGGTGGTTGACAAATGGAATGCATTAGGAAGTGATGAGGTGTAGGCTGACTCCATACACAGTTTCAAGTGTAGATATGATAGAGCCCAACAGGCTCAGGAATCTGTACACCTGTTGATTGACGGTTGAGAGGCGGGACCAAAGAGCCAGAGCTCAACCCCCACAAGCACAACTAGGTGAGTACATACATACACACTATATATATATATATATACATACACACTATATATATATATATACATGTCGTACCTAGTAGCCAGAACTCACTTCTCAGCCTACTATGCAAGGCCCGATTTGCCTAATAAGCCAAGTTTTCATGAATTAATATATTTTCTCTATTTGTTTTCTTATGAAATGATAAAGCTACCCATTTCATTGTGTATGAAGTCAATTTTTTTTTATTGGAGTTAAAATTAACGTAGATATATGACCGAACCTAACCAACCCTACCTAACCTAACCTAACCTATCTTAATAGGTTAGGTTAGGTTAGGTGGCCGAAAAAGTTAGGTTAGGTTAGGTTAGGTAGGTTAGGTAGTCGAAAAACAATTAATTCATGAAAACTTGGCTTATTAGGCAAATCGGGCCTTGAATAGTAGGCTGAGAAGTGCGTTCTGGCTACTAGGTACGACATATATATATATATATATATATATATATATATATATATATATATGTATATATATATATGTATGTCGTACCTAGTAGCCAGAACGCACTTCTCTGCCTACTATTCAAGGCCCGATTTGCCTAATAAGCCAAGTTTTCATGAATTAATTGTTTTTCGACTACCTAACCTACCTAACCTAACCTAACCTAACTTTTTCGGCTACCTAACCAAACCTAACCTATAAAGATAGGTTAGGTTAGGTTAGGTAGGGTTGGTTAGGTTCAGTCATATATCTACGTTAATTTTAACTCCAATAAAAAAAATTGACCTCATACATAATGAAATGGGTAGCTTTATCATTTCATAAGAAAAAAAAATAGAAGAAATATATTAATTCAGGAAAACTTGGCTTATTAGGCAAATCGGGCCTTGCATAGTAGGCCAAAAAGTGAGTTCTGGCTACTAGGTACGACATATATATATATATATATATATATATATATATATATATATATATATATATATATATATATATATATATGTCGTACCTAGTAGCCAGAACGCACTTCTCAGCCTACTATGCAAGGCCCGATTTGCCTAATAAGCAAAGTTTTCCTGAATTAATATATTTTCTCCAATTTTTTTCTTATGAAATGATAAAGCTACCCATTTCATTATGTATGAGGTCAATTTTTTTTCATTGGAGTTAAAATTAACGTAGATATATGACTGAACCTAACCAACCCTACCTAACCTAACCTAACCTATCTTTATAGGTTAGGTTAGGTTAGGTAGCAGAAAAAGTTAGGTTAGATTAGGTTAGGTAGGTTAGGTAGTCGAAAAAAACATTAATTCATGAAAACTTGGCTTATTAGGCAAATCGGGCCTTGCATAGTAGGCCGATAAGTGCGTTCTGGCTACTAGGTACGACATATATATATATATACATATATATATATATATATATATATATATATATATATATATATATATATATATATATATATATATATATATATATATATATATATATATATATATATATATGTCGTACCTAGTAGCCAGAACTCACTTCTCAGCCTACTATTCAAGGCCCGATTTGCCTAATAAGCCAAGTTTTCCTGAATTAATATATTTACTATAATTTTTTTCTTATGAAATGATAAAGTAACCCTTTTCTCTATGTATGAGGTCAATTTTTTTTATTGGAGTTAAAATTAACGTAGATATATGACCGAACCTAACCAACCCTACCTAACCTAACCTAACCTATATTTATAGGTAAGGTTAGGTTAGGTAGCCAAAAAAAGCTAGGTTAGGTTAGGTTAGGTAGGTTAGGTAGACGAAAAAACATTAATTCATGAAAACTTGGCTTATTAGGCAAATCGGGCCTTGAATAGTAGGCTGAGAAGTGCGTTCTGGCTATTAGGTACGACATATATATATATATATATATATATATATATATATATATATATATATATATATATATATATATATATATATGTCGAACCTAGTAGCCAGAATGCACTTCTCAGCCTACTATGCAAGGCCCAATTTGTCTAATAAGCCAAGTTTTCATGAATTAATTGTTTTTCGACAACCTAACCTACCTAACCTAACCTAACCAAACTTTTTCGGCTACCCGCTCCACCACCCGCTCAGACAAGTCTGAGCGGGTGGTGGAGCGGGTTAAGGCGTACCTGTTATGCCAGTTGCTGGAAGGCTTCTGTGCTGGCTAGGGTTCGAGTCTCCTGGTGGGAAAGTGTTCTAAAGTTGTATACTTAACTCTCGTGTTTAGGAGAGTTGTGCCTTAAGCATAGACACTGTGTCTCCCCATATTAACAGGGACTTGATGAAATTAACGTCTAAATGACCCCTCACTTGCTCTAGTGCTCTTGGGAGGTGGTGATCTTTGTGTATTTAAATACTCCGAAATTACAATCTCTTTTAAGTGTCTGAGCGGGTGGTGGAGCGGGTTAAGGCGTACCTGTTATGCCAGTTGCTGGAAGGCTTCTGTGCTGGCTAGGGTTCGAGTCTCCTGGTGGGAAAGTGTTCTAAAGTTGTATACTTAACTCTCGTGTTTAGGAGAGTTGTGCCTTAAGCATAGACACTGTGTCTTCCCATATTAACAGGGACTTGATGAAATTAACGTCTAAATGACCCCTCACTTGCTCTAGTGCTCTTGGGAGGTGGTGATCTTTGTGTATTTAAATACTCCGAAATTACAATCTCTTTTAAGTGTCTGAGCGGGTGGTGGAGCGGGTTAAGGCGTACCTGTTATGCCAGTTGCTGGAAGGCTTCTGTGCTGGCTAGGGTTCGAGTCTCCTGGTGGGAAAGTGTTCTAAAGTTGTATACTTAACTCTCGTGTTTAGGAGAGTTGTGCCTTAAGCATAGACACTGTGTCTTCCCATATTAACAGGGACTTGATGAAATTAACGTCTAAATGACCCCTCACTTGCTCTAGTGCTCTTGGGAGGTGGTGATCTTTGTGTATTTAAATACTCCGAAATTACCATCTCTTTTAAGTGTCTGAGCGGGTGGTGGAGCGGGTTAAGGCGTACCTGTTATGCCAGTTGCTGGAAGGCTTCTGTGCTGGCTAGGGTTCGAGTCTCCTGGTGGGAAAGTGTTCTAAAGTTGTATATATATATATATATATATATATATATATATATATATATATATATATATATATATATATATATATATGTCGTACCTAGTAGCCAGAACGCACTTCTCAGCCTAATACGCAAGGCCCGATTTGCCTAATAAGACAAGTTTTCATGAATTAATTGTTTTTCGACTACCTAACCTACCTAACCTAACCTAACCTAACTTTTTCTGCTACCTAACTTAACTTAACCTATAAAGATAGGTTAGGTTAGGTTAGGTTCGGTGATATATCTATGTTAATTTTACCTCCAATAAAAAAAAATTGACCTCAAACATAATGAAATGGGTAGCTTTATCATTTCATAAGAAAAAAAATTGACAAAATATATTAATTCAGGAAAACTTGGCTTATAAGGCAAATCGGGCCTTGCAAAGTAGGCTGAGAAGTGCGTTCTGGCTACTAGGTACGACATATATATATATATATATATATATATATATATATATATATATATATATATATATATATATATATATATATATATATATATATATATATATATATAAATGTAAATGTTCGTTTGTTCAAAATCGCTAATCTCCGATAGTTCTTCACCGATTGCTTTGAAATTTTCACACACTGTTCCATTTGCATCCGAGCAGTTTTTTATATGCATTTTATATTGATGTCACATCTGTGACAGAAAAAAAACATGCTTATTTGAAAAGCTGCGTTTTTAATGCGTTTTTCATGTGAGAGAAATCTTCAAAACCTCTTTACCGATTGCTTTGAGATTTTGAGTCAAAGTTGCATATGAATAGGTGCATGTTTTTATATACTTACTATATACATGCCTCACCTGTGACGGGAGAAAACATGTTTTTTTTTTTTATAAACAGCGCCATCATTCATCATTCTCCTTGTCTCCCAGTCCCGATTGGACTGGGAGACAAGGGGATAGCAGCGTGTGTTGCACATAAGAGCAACACACGCTGCTATCTCCCAAAGTTCTTCACTGATTGTTTTGAAATTCTGACACAACGTTTCATTTGAATATGCGTGTGTTTTTATATGCCTAATATATAGATGCCACACCTGTGACAGGTAAAAACATAATTTAAAAAAACCCAGCGCCATCTGTTGAACGTAATAGCAACACACACACTATACTAAATATGTTATGATTTCCACTTCAATGTTTCCGATTGCATAAATATATTGAATTTCCATAGATTTCGATTTATTTTAATTTTGATTTATGTGCGACATTGTGTTGGCATTGGTCTGCGTTGTTTACCACACTGTTCATTTCGTAAGTATAAGTGTAGATGCCAAACTTGTAAAAGGTAAACACATTCTTCTTTTTTAAGAAACAGCGCCATATGTTGCACATAAAAGCCATACACACTATAATAAATATGTTACGATTCCATTTCAATCTTTCCGATTGTATTGACAAATTAAATTTTCATGTATTTCGATATATTTTCATTTTGATTTAATTATTTAGTGTAATATTGTGATGTAATTTAGCTGTGTTGTTTACCATACCGTTCATTTCGTAAGTATAAGTATAGATGAAACACACCTGTGACAGTAAAAATATGCATTTTAGAAAAACAGCGCCATCTGTTGCACGTAAGAACAACTCACGCTATACTGAATATGTTACAATTCCATTTCAATGTTTCCAATTTCACTGATAAATTGAATTTTCATAGATTTCGAATTATTTTTATTTTTATTTAATTATTTTGTGACACTGCATTGGAATTGAGCTTTGTTGTTTACCATACCGTTCATTTCATGAGAACAGTTGATTTTTTTTATTTCTTCATTGTTTTTCATTTCGTTTTTTAAGTGTTTTCTTATATTTCAGTGACGGGAACATCAGATCATTTGATTTTCCCAATTTTCTGATGGAAACATCAGATCATTTGGGAATGCATCGGACAAGGGAGTGGGGAATAGTGGGGAGGTCGAGGGGACGGGAGAGGGGATTGTACTGAGGACGACGGGACAAGGGAGGGGGTAATGGTGGGGAGGACGAGGGGACTGGGGAGATGGGGATGGTGGGGACGAGGGGACAGGGGAATGGAGAATGATGGGAAGGACAAGGAGACAGGAAAGTGGAGGGGATGGTACGAAGGACGAGGGAACAGGGGAGAGGGAAATGATAGGGAGGCCGGGGGGACGGGGGAGTGTGAGATGGAAGAGAGTACAAGGGGACAGTGGAGTGGGGAATGGTTAGAGGGACGAGGGACAGTAGAGTGGGGGATGGTGGGGAAGACACAGGGATGGGGGAGGGAGGAAATGGTGGAGAGGACGAGGGGACCGGGTAATGGGGAATGGTTGGGAGAACGAAGGGACAGGAGAGTGAGGATGGTTGGGAGGACGAGGAGACGGAGGAGGGGAAATGGCAGGAAGGACTGGGAGACAAGGGGAAGGTTGCTGTGGCTCAGCAACGCACATGCGTTGCTGAGCCACAGCAACGTTAACGCAACAATGCTTCGTTTTATATATATATATATATATATATATATATATATATATATATATATATATATATATATATATATATATATATATATATATATATATATATATATGTATATTTCAATTTTTCCTCCGTGGTCTGACATTGTCACATTCTTAATCACGTGTTTATTTTCGTGATATTCACACACACACACACATATATATATATATATATATATATATATATATATATATATATATATATATATATATATATATATATGTATATATGTATATACTGTATATATATATGTCGCAAAATCCGACACCATTTAATAATATTACATGCAATTGCAGATAATATTGCTGCCGTTGTATACACAAGTTAACCCATAGAAAATGTAGCTTGTTGTGGAATTTTCCGTCTATAGAAAACGGGATAAAATTGCCACATACTATTATAAATTCACCACCTATTATGCTGGGAATTTTTTTTAAATACATTAGTCTTTGGACTTTTACCATCATAAGAACATCGTATTTGAATTAACTTAATTATCAGTATTAAAATAAAGTAAATGACCCTTCTATCAGTTACTGATATCTGGACAAAGTAGGCCAGGCGTCAGTGAGGAAGGAGTGGTCAGCCATTGTTGTTAAGACAAGAGGCGCAGGGAGCAAATTCGGCTCCTATCATTTCTCTTGGACGAAGTGTAATGGAGATCATATTAGTGCTCTACCATCATCAACACGCTGTCAACAATAATCAAGGGAAGTGTTCTACCGAAACCCGTTTATCTAATCATTTTTGGCCATTAATGTTAGGTAGATATAGGGCGAACCAGTTAGAATGCGAACTCGCCTCATACAAAAGGTAATTAAGCCTTGGTCCTTATCTGAATCATTATACAGTGTTTTCTCTGATATACCTGTCATATATTAGGATTCTGCCTTTACAGCTAGCGCCCTTTGACAGGAACAAGAAGAGGAAGCAAGCTTGGTATATCAGTTACTGGGTGAGGGAAGCTGCCTCACACGAGGAAATTTGGTGTCTACATCCCAGTTATACCTGGTGGGCTAAGCCTGTTGTACAATAAGATAAGGAACCTCCTAAATGTAAACTAATATATGTAGATTAATACTATAGTTTGATTGGCTGCATATATATAAATATAATATAACCCCCCCTAATGTGTACGGATCGATTTGTGACATTATTGCAGAAATACAGTCCACTTAACATCATACAAATTGCAATCGAAATATATAAATTAACGTAAATACAAATTCTATATAAATTCATATAAAATAAATATATATAAATCTCACAGGTAGGTTCCCTGATTATTTGGTCCTTTGAACCGAGATTATTTGGTCATCTTCGAACTGGATGACAGATTATTTGGTCATCTTAGTACCGGATGAACCAGTTAACCAGTGGATTCATTAAATACACTGGTACTAGTGTAGTGTGATTTATACTTAGCCAGTCAAAGACCGGCGGCGTAGCCTCCCTCGAGCGAGTTCGAGCCCCTCAGCTCAGTTCAGCCTATTCAACGATTTCATGGTCACCCACCGATTTGGTGGCGTGTTATTTCGTGAAATGACAGCACTAATATTGAAGCCAGCCAAATTAGTGGCTGTGTCCTCGCGAGATTGTTCACGGATTTCGTGGTGTTAATTTCGCGAGAGATTATCCACGAATTTTGTGGAGTTAATTTCGCGAGGTCACTAATAATATAATACTTCTTGATAATATTAGAAGTATTATAATATAAAGAGGCTATTATCAATAATTGTGTATATTATTTCTCCAAAATAGAGAATTATTTAATATATATTGCACTAGTGTTCTCAATACAATATTTACCAATTCCCAACCCACAACAGGGTAGGATATACATTGACTAGTGTTTATAGATAACCTAGTCTCCTATTACCATTGACTAGTTGAACTATTTATTGTTCATCCTAGTCCCATTAATACCATAGTCTAGTTGTACTATATTAAACAACCTAGCACCATTAATGAATGGTGCAGACCCTATTTTGGGTGTAATTTTTATCAACTCGAGTTGAGTTGTGTATATATAATAATTTACTTATGATCATTACACCTTTGAGTGATTAATTAGTGTCTATACCATCCTAGGGTGATATAGAAGAGCTAACCTAAAGGTACTTCCAGTGACACTGGTTTATCACTCAAATCATTAGTGTGTATGATTGTATATATATAATGTGTATTAATTTTAAGTGCTAACCTCTAGTAGAGGTAGGATTACAGCCTAGTGAGTGCAGAATTTTACCCTAGGCTACCATCAGTGCTTGTTCAGTATTATGAGCGACCCAAGTACAAGCCCCACAAGGCTTAGCCAACTAGCCAGTATGGATAATGCAGGGAGAATGAAAAGAACCCTTGCAGGTCTTAAAGGCCACTTAACAAGACAGATCAAGAAATGTGAAGATTTGTCACAACAATCTCCAGTTGATCATGCTGACCTGGAAAGCTATTATCAAGCAGCTGCAGGTAAATTTGAGCAAATCAAATGCCAAATAGCAACATATGTGGCTGAACTTGCCAACACCAATTTGTCAGAAACAGAAATAGACGACATTATGGTTGATCTAGCGAGTTATGAAGATCACACTCAGGCCACGTTACAGCCTTACGTCAAATTAATTGCCCAGAACAAGGCAACAACAACAACAGTTTCATCTAATAGGGGTCAAGCAGAAGCTTTACTCCCTACAATTAATTTACCCACTTTCTCAGGAAAAGATGAGGAAGATTGGGACGAATTTTGGAACAAATTCGTTGACCTTATGGATTCAAAACAATCTTTACCAAAGAGTAGTAAATTCTCTTATTTGCAAGGCCAGTTATCAGGTGAGGCTAAAACAGAAGTATCCCATCTGAGATTAACTAATGACGGCTATGATCTGGCAGTACAACTCCTCAAGGATAATTATGCTGATCCAGAAGTAAGAACATCACATTTAGTTCATGAGCTGTTGCATTTACCCTCACCGGAGGCTTCAGCTGACTCACTCCAAGTCTTTAAGCTGGAGGTAGAATCAATGATCAATGCCCTCAGCCTGACAACAGATACAAACGGGGCTGAGTGGGTCTTGAAAATAATTGTCCAGGAGAAAATACCTAGGGACATATTGAGACAAATGAGTGCTCATTACAATAAAAGTATCTTATCCATGAATGAAATATCTGAGGGTTTAAAGTCATTAGTTCATCATGACAAATTAAAACCACCAAGTAAACCCTCAGAAACCAATAGTAAACCACAGAGTACCAAAGGTACTCCAAATCAATCTAGACAATATAATTCATCACCAAAGTGGAACAGTGGCAGTGTGGGCGTGTATGCAGTGGGACCCTCCAAGCCTATAGTTACTGTGTCACCCAAGAACGTGACACCAAAGGGTACTGGAAGCTATGGAACATGTTTGTTCTGCAATGAGAAACATTCAATGTACCACTGCCCTAATTTTCCTGATAGTGACGCCCGTGTTGAGCGACTCAAAGTTTGCAACATTGCACGAGGTGCCTCAGAAAACATAACATCAACAACTGTGATACCCAATTACACACCTGTAATAGGTGTAACAAAGGTCAGCACCATGCAGCATTGTGCAGAGACACAAAAACAACGTCTTCAAACCCCAAGGTGGAAGATAGCATTCCCACCACAGTACTGTTATGGTTTTATTCAGACAAACAATCTTCGTCCACATGGTTTATTCTCCGCCAGTAACAACAACCAAACAATTATCAGGTACATGAAATATTATTAACAAGATCATAAACAAAAGAGCATCTGCTCCAAACATGCTACCTCCAACATCTGTAGTACTCAATCCCAACATTCCTCCCCTTTTAAATAAACTATATCCCTACAGGTTAAGTCTATCAGGCGGTCGTATGACTTCCTGATTTTCTCAACTGGGAGTCCTGACCTGTTACTTCTGGGAAACATTCTTCTGAATTACTCCTTGTAGAGTCCATAGGGTTAACTGTACCCCCATTACCCTCTACTGCCCCTTGCTCTGCCTCCCGGTCTCCTGCAGGTGCTGCTATCCCTTCATTATAAGGATGGATATCACTAGTTGCCCCACCCCCACCTGAAGGGTCTTCAAAATTCCCTGTGAACCTTGGCATGAGCTGATCGGCATGCCTTTTCCAATTAATGTTCCCAAAACTCTGCACTTGCACAGTGAAGTTCCTGCGGCCCAGGACCTCCCTAATTTTCCCTTCCACCCAGGGCTTTCCACTTCCAAAATTCCTTGCATATACTGCATCCCCCTCATTTAACAACAATTCCTCTCCCTGAGCCAACTGACTGGCCAAGCTAGTTACCGATTTCTCTTTATTGGGATCTGTCTTTACTGCTTCCATGTGCACTTTAAAGTGTCTATTAAACAGTAATTCAGAAGGAGATTTACATTCAATTGCAAGGTATCTGCCCAATCTCTAGACAATGTTGACACTGCAGCATCAGTGTCCAGTTCCAAGGGAACTAACTTCCCAAGTTTACAAAAACTTTACAAAATTCACCACTTGCGACTTCACTGAACATACCTTTTCTTTCACCGAATATAGTCGGTTTTCCTCACCTGCAGCTTCTTCAGACTGGTTACCTTCCTCTACTGCCTTGACCACAGTACCACTACCTCTTCTTCCTGCATTCCCTGGTCGTCTCCTCTCCCAGGCCTTGTTGTACCTGTTCAGATATTCCCTACACACTCTCTGCAAGTGTCCCTCCTTGTTACAAAAGTTGCATATATATGCACGAAACTTGCACTTGCTACTTATGTGCTTGTATCCACAGTGTGTACATCTGGTCTGGCCCTGTACGACTATAATTTCCTGAGTAGAAGTCTTACTTCCAAAAGCCCTTTCCAGGTTCAATATCTTCTCGAGCACTGTCCATGAAGTCATCGATTGTAGATCCAAATTTTCTGCCACCAGGTTAGGGAAATAATTCTCCTTTTCCACTGCCATGAACAACTGGTCCCTAACCCTGCCGTCCAACTGTGCTCCATGTGAGATTTTTCTCTACGCCTACCTCCCTTAGGAGGTGGACTACAAGTTTAAAGTCTGCTCACGGCAGTTAAGCATGAGTTCAATAGAAAAAGGAAAAGCGGGAGCAAACCGCCAGGCCTCCACCACCAAGGGTGAAAACCTGTCCACAATAGGCCGCTGGCTCCTCCTAGTTAAACAGGACGTTAAAACTAATAAAGGGTAACCGACGGGTTCTCACAATCAAATATTTATATTTGATGTGGCGCTATGAATTGGAATTCGAATTCCCAAGAACAGCCGCCTTATCAAGATCACATCAACATTTAATCATATGCAGAAATATGGTGGAATAATATGGTTGAAGGGTTGACATCAAAGACCGTTTTCTCTAACATAACAATTTATTAATAACAAGAGACTAACTACTACATTACCGAGTTTACGTTACTTTACTGTCCATCCAGTGGCACGATAACAAACAGCTAAATAGCAACCCTCTGCTGTGAGGCTGCGTACTGAACTATCCTGAACACAGGTGTGCCCACTGATGACGCAATATTGCAAATCAAAGAAAAATATCACAGACTAAGTTACACCACAGCGAATGGTTACGTTATTGTACATCAAGTGGCATTTGCAACACAGCTATTCAACAGCCCCTCGAGAAGTGACAGCAGGCTCCATCTTGCTGACACTTCGGGCTGACAACATGAACTAACTGAACAAATGAAGGATATCCACTGAAGACAAAGACACAAGCATGCAATCAATAGTGTCTCAGTTTCCCTGACAGCTACTATAATCACAAACTTAGGGGTCCTCCCGCTCCCCAGGAGAGACCCACGTAACTAGGCGGGAGTCCAACAGTGACTCTCCCCCCTATCACAACCCAGTGTGAACACTCTTTGCAACTCCCTACAAGAAGTTGCACTGTTGTAAACAGTAACAAAGACAGGCAAGGCAGGATTCTGGAACACAGCTCCACAAATCCCTAGATGACTCTACTCTCGTCACCAGACGACAACCAAAAGAAATTGCCTTAAGTGATTAATTACGTTAATTGACTGATCGCAGCAGTCAGCAACAAAGTACTACGGTAATCACAAACAATTGTCTCACACTAGACAACAACATGATGATACTCTACGTTAATCTTTAACACTTGTCTCTCTCTTGTTAACAATAACTCAAACTTATATTACATCACTCTTGACTCCTTGCAAGTATTCAGTGAGTAATTCTCAATTAAGGTCAAACGGACCACTAATTACATCCCCATTGAGTTACGTTAACTAAGCCTACCCTAACTTGGTAGCTTCTCAACAGTCTGTGTCAAAAAATTACTAGTGAGTGTTAATTACCCTAATTAATTTCCTAATTGATTCTGAGCAATTAATTAACTGTCACCAGGACCGATAATTAATCATCCATAAATACGTCTCACTCCGCACTGCCTAAGCAGGTCTCATCAAACACTGTGAATTCATGGGAAAGGAGTTAATTACCCTAATTAACAAGATGTGCCACTAATCCACTGTCCTCAGACAGGATATGATTAATACAACGATTTATGCTAGCTCCATGACCTCGCTTTACCGAGTCATCGGAGCTCTCCAATGTTAATTACTCCACTAATTAACCTGAGCCACTAATTGCTATACCCCAGAAAGGTAATTAGTCTCGAGCAAATTACGTTAACACAAATACTGACAGACTCTGACAGTTCCTCTCCCACTACGTGAATTCATGATGAGAAGGCTAATTACATAATTAGCTAGAGTGGTCAATTAGTTGTCACATGGACAATTAATTGCTCCCGAGACGTATCTCACTCAAGCTCAACACTGTTTTCGCTCATAACAGCCCTCACTCACTCCACAATAAGTGTGCACCCCTTATCCAGTTAATTACCCCTTACCTAATTAACTCACTGAATCCTTAAATCCTCAACACAACTTAAATAAACAAAGTAACCCCAGTGTTACATAGGTCACACTACAATGGCATGCAACAACATAAATGCACTGCCCACATACGGTTGCGGCTACTGCAACTCGCTAATTACTGTGCCCACACAATAATGACACACGGTTGTGCAACACACAAGAGTATACTAATATTACTGCCCCCCTTCCTTATCTTCTTGCACCCGTTGCAAAGGACTACTGTGAACACACACACTTACCTCAGCAAGGCAATTAACCCATCAATTGCCTGCTCTCATTAAGCACTGTGAATTCCCCTGAATAATCCTAGAGGTCCCTTAAACCCTCAACACAGTTCCTGGGGCAATAATATCGTATAAACTGATAACAACACTGCACAAACCTGCAACATAATGATGCCGTCAGCATACCCCACATGCTAATGACATCATTAGGCAATCAGTCAGCAATCACATCTACTGACTCACCACACAGCACAGTACATAAAGCATGCAAATGAACATATAGAAATGGCATTCACATAATCAATGAAAATTATATCATCAAGTAAATGTAACTAACTACACAGACCTCAGGGCCCCCACTGACATCCCTGTGCTCTGGGCTGCCTACCTCTAATGATTATAATTTTACGGTACTCTATGGCATTAATCCAGTCTGAACGATTATATAGAATCGACAGGCTGGATCACTTATATGGTAAATCTCTACACTGACCGGCTACATACTCTAGTCAGTCTACTATATATACATTATGATACTACATTGTGGTCCCGTGTAAAACTTCTATCTCCAGGTACCGCCCTATCAATCACCTGGACCCTACTGACAGCTGTCACTCAGCTGCTTCTCTAGCCTGGCGAGGCTCTGAGACAACTCTTACCGGGAATTTCCACCGGTACCCATCACACTGTACACAATGATAATAGTCCTATCACAACCCTTATTTTTTTTCACAACTACCACACTAGCTGTCAACACTTAGCTTGCTTGCTCCTCATGCGTCGACAAGATGTGGCTCTAGGCTGTCCCGGGAAAGTGGCCAAGGCATGTGGCCACCGCGTGGCCCACAGCGCCCCTCCCGAGCTGAGAGGGGGGGGGGGATGGGGTGGTGGTAGCCGGCTCGTGGGCAGGCGGCTGGGTGGCCTGGGGGTGGCCACGGGTAGCGCATGATGTCATAGCACCCCACCCGGCTGAGCGGGCGCGCGGGGTGGGGTGGGGTTTGGCCGCGCGGGTGGCCTGGGTGGGTGCCCCCCCCCCCACAAGCAGCTGGCCAAGGTGGACGGCGCGGGTGGCCGTGGGCGGGCGCGCCCATGGGTGCCTCAGGCTGGCAGGCTGCCGCCCACAGGAGTACCCACGCGGCTGGGGAATCACTAACAACCCCATCAAACCAGAGCCTGCCTTGCTCTACACTGGGGTGACAATGGCCGGCGGCGTCCCCACACTGACGCAGCCTGGCGGAATGCAAAGTCCAACATGGGCCTGTAATATCACACTCACTTACACTGCCCAACACCAATTGTCCATTGCCACTAGACAGGATACTCGACCCACCTGTTACACCATGAGGCTCTGCCAGCTGCCTCATGGGTGAACACTGTCAACTGTCTCTTTAGCTTTTTACTGTTCCTTCCGTAAATCGTTGGCCCCAATTCACCTAATTGGGCCTTGACACAACCCCTGATGGCAGGAGTGCCATATTCGATGAGTAATTTGGACGACAGAAGCGATTAACGGGAGGTGGAGGTGGCCAGCCCGCCACCTCCACCAGGCACTTCTTCCTCCGCTGGCCGCCCAATTCAAACTGACCCCCTGGCGGGCAGGGAAACTCAAATACCCATACCTCCTCCCTACTTTGTCTTGACCAATCAGCTCGAAGCCGCCACGGCTCCTCGTGCCTAAACCAATCACAGGCCTCTGTCACCCTCGGGCGTCCTCTGACGTCACAAGGAGGGGGGAGGCCTAAAACAAAGGCGTGATGTCTCCCATGTGGGGGGAAAGGCAACGTTCACTCCACTCTCCCGCCACCTCTAACGGTTTTAGTGAAGTACCTCCTCGTCCTATTTCACAGAAACAGGAAAATTTCTGTAATTCTCTCTACAGAGCAATCACACACCTCTAACTACTCACAAATGATAGTCCATAACATAAGCTTTCATTCAACACCCAACAAGTATATGTTATTTTGAAAGCTTCAGTTTCTAGAGTGACTAGCCTAATCTAGAAGCTAGGAAAACTAGCTGAGGGATCTAGATCCCTCACACTCCAAAGTTGCAGTGGTTAGCCAAAGCCTTCAATTCCGCAAATAAATCCTGTACGGACTCCTGCTGCTTTTTCGTTCTCTTCTGGAAATCCATCAAACTCCTGTGATATGATGGTTTCACCACATACTGACGTTTAAGCAAAGCAATCAAGTCTACATAGGTCTTCGTGTGCGGTAGCTCAGGTGCACACAAGTTTCCGAGAACACTATATGCTTCAGAACCCAGTGAAACTAAGAGTACCACTTTCTTGGTGGCGTCCTCCTTAATCTCCCGGTACTGAAAGTTTGCTTCCAGCAGGCTGAGCCACAGGTCCAACGAGATCTTGGCAGTGTTTAACGGCTCGATTGACATGGTAGCCATGGCCACGGTGTAACACACTCCACTGTTATATGTGAAGCGTCCACTCGTCCACACGACGTACCCTGCACTGTCTTGATCCTCACTCCACGTCTCGTACCCAGGCTCTCTGCCAGCGATGTTTAATCCTGGTCGCCACTGTTATGGTTTTAGTCAGACAAATAATCTTCGTCCACATGGTTTATTCTCCGCCAGTAACAACAACCAAACAATTATCAGGTACATGAAATATTATTAACAAGATCATAAACAAAAGAGCATCTGTTCCAAACATGCTACCTCCATCTGTAGTACTCAATCCCAACAGTACAGTACTGCAAGGTGCAACAAATAACGAGTGTCCAATCAGCAAGGTCTAAAGGTAATACAACTTTGCCTACTGCCCAAATTACCATCCAGAATAAGAGGGCCAAGGTCCATACCCGTGGGTTGTTTGACCAAGGATCCCAGAGAACATGTCACTAAACAGTTGGCAGATGAACTACAATTAAGGCCTGTAGCCCAGACGACAATCAACATCTCAGGGTTTCTAACAGATGCAGGACCTCAAGTCTACCAGGTGGTACAACCATCAGTACGTTAAGGCAGGTACGTCTGTCAAGTACAAGCCATTGTGGTGGACAAAATACCAGCAGACCTACAAGTTCAAGGTCTGAGAGCAACAGCCAAATTCCTGAGAAATAGAGGAATAAAATTGGCAGATAATATTAAGTCTGATCACCTCACCGACTTCGATCTCCTTGTAGGGACAGACTACTACCATCGATTCATCGGTAGCCCTACTAAATATCAGGGCATAACCATGTTAAATTCTGCAGGAGGCAAATTACTCTCAGGCCCAGTATTAAGCCCGAAAAGACCTATGCCTGCAGATAAACAATACCAGTAGAAATCTAAATTTGTCAGCTGATTATATTTCTCCAGTAGCATTATACTAAGGAGACTACAGTTGACTATAGTAACAGAGGCTGATGTTAATATCATCATTTGAAGCTGAAGATGAGTTCATGGGGCCTCAGTGGCAAATCAGTGAACAGTAGCCTAAACAGCTACAAGTCACTGCGACCAATGTCACTGAACCCACTGCAGTCTCAGAACCATACTTTACTTTAATGATTCAATCTTCAGAATCAATTAACTAAATTTAATCCCCATAAATCTAATGACTGATTTTGATACATTTATTATTTAATCAAGATGAATTCCATGGGCCTCAGTGTTTATATATCAGTGACCAGTTATGTGAACAAGCTTCAAGTTATATCTAATGTCACTGATATCACTGCAGTCCCTGAATCATACTTGACTGTAGTACTTGATCACATTCAGTCCTCTGGGTTAAATAATATGTAATTAGGCTTGAATTTTAGCCTTTCAAGAGTTAACAGGGAAATGAAATCACATGAGACTGCTAACCCCCTGCAACTCGAGTACGGGACATCCGTCCTGTACGAACAGATGCAGAAATGTGTGATTACTAACTACTAACATCAAATTAATCTAATAATTAAAAGGAGGAGTATCGGTGTTCGTCTGTTCTAATAGGATTTCGACCTGTGAGCAGTCCCCGGGGAATTATGTCGGAAAATCCGATACCATTTAATAATATTACATGCAATAGCAGATAATATTGCTGCTGTGTTGTATACACAAATTAACCCATAGAAAATGTAGCTTGTAGTGGAATTTTCAGTCTACAGAAAACAGGATATCATTGCCACATAGTATTATAAATTCACCAGCTATTCTGCTGGGAATTATTTTTAAATACATTAGTCTTTGGACTTTTACCATCATAAAAACATCTTATTTGAATTAACTTAATTATCAGTACCAAAATAAAGTAAATGTGACCCTTCTATCAGTTACTGATATCTGGACAAAGTTGGCCAGGCGTCAGTGAGGAAGGAGTGGTCAGCCATTCTTGTTAAGACAAGAGGCGCAGGGAGCAAATTCGGCTCCTATCATTTCTCTTGGACGAAGTGTAATGGAGATCATATTAGTGCTCTACCATCATCAACACGCTGTCAACAATAATCAAGGGAAGTGTTCTACCGAAACCCGTTTATCTAATCATTTTTGGCCAATAATGTTAGGTAGATATTGGGCGAACTGGTTAGAATGCGAACTCGCCTCATACAAAAGGTAATTAAGCCTTGGTCCTTATCTGAATCGTTATACAGTGTTTTCTCTGATATACCTGTCATATAATAGGATTCTGCCTTTACAGCTAGCGCCCTTTGACAGTAACAAGAAGAGGAAGCAAGCTTGGTATATCAGTTACTGGGTGAGGGAAGCTGCCTCACACGAGGAAATTTGGTGTCTACATCCCAGTTATACCTGGTGGGCTAAGCCTGTTGTACAATAATATAAGGAACCTCCTAAATGTAAACTAATATATGTAGATTAATACTGTAGTTTGATTGGCTGCATATATATTAATATAATATAAACCCCCCCTAATGTGTATGGATCGATTTGTGAGATTATTGCAGAAATACAGTCCACTTAACATCATACAAATTGCTATCGAAATATATAAATTAACGTATATGTAAATTCTATATAAATTCATATAAATTAAATATATATAAATCTCACAGGTCGGTTACCACAATATATATATATATATATATATATATATATATATATATATATATATATATATATATATATATATATATATATATATATATATATATATATATATATATATATATATATATATATATATATATATATATATATATATATATATATATATATATATATATAATCTTTGGACAACACCCACCAGTGGGACTCAAACCCAGAAAGCACAACTACCTTCCAGTAGCTGGCATAACTAATATGCTTTAACCCACTACGCCATCAGACCTTACAAAAGAAGTAGATAGTTCGAGATATATATCTCAAACATCTCCACCTCCCGAAGGCACCAGATGAGTGAGGGGTCAGTCTGCATTTTTCGTCAAGCCACTGTCAATGTGAGAGAACTCGTGTCCAGCTTATAAGCCTATACTTGCATAAACCACAAGTGAAGATTAATAATCTTTGGACAACACCCACCAGTGGGACTCGAACCCAGAAAGCACAACTACCTTCCAGTAGCTGGCATAACTAGTATGCTTTAACCCACTACGCCATCAGACCTTACAAAAGAAGTAGATAGTTCGAGATATATATCTCAAACATCTCCACCTCCCGAAGGCACCAGATGAGTGAGGGGTCAGTCTGCATTTTTCGTCAAGCCACTGTCAATGTGAGAGAACTCGTGTCCAGCTTATAAGCCTATACTTGCATAAACCACAAGTGAAGATTAATAATCTTTGGACAACACCCACCAGTGGGACTCGAACCCAGAAAGCACAACTACCTTCCAGTAGCTGGCATAACTAGTATGCTTTAACCCACTACGCCATCAGACCTTACAAAAGAAGTAGATAGTTTGAGATATATATCTCAAACATCTCTACCTCCCGAAGGCACCAGATGAGTGAGGGGTCAGTCTGCATTTTTCGTCAAGCCACTGTCAATGTGAGAGAACTCGTGTCCAGCTTATAAGCCTATACTTGCATAAACCACAAGTGAAGATTAATAATCTTTGGACAACACCCACCAGTGGGACTCGAACCCAGAAAGCACAACTACCTTCCAGTAGCTGGCATAACTAGTATGCTTTAACCCACTACGCCATCAGACCTTACAAAAGAAGTAGATAGTTCGAGATATATATCTCAAACATCTCCACCTCCATATATATATATATATATATATATATATATATATATATATATATATATATATATATTTTTTATAATATATATATATATATATATATATATATATATATATATATATATATATATATATATATATATATATGTTTTTTTACGCAATGTTTTACATTGCGTGTAAAGTCAGCAGATGACAGGCACGGGAGGAGAGCGGACAGAAGCGGCCCACGAGGGTAAATCGGATCACAGGTACATGCATGCAGATGGGAATATTCTCATCGAATAACTGAGTTTTCATGTCAACCAAATTGCCTAGGATTAATTGATTTTAAATGGGATTTAAACTTTTGAAAGCTAAAGCATTTTAATGTTATTGGCAGCTTTGTATGAATATAGCACTACATTAGTAATTCTTGATTGTTTTAAATATATTTATATATAGTACGTTCCGAGTAGAATCCAAGTGGGTCCCTGGATTTTGTCTTGGAGGACATTAGCAAAATTAATTGACTAGGAGTCCATATGGGTATCATTGTCAAGTCATCCACTTGGGAAAAAGCCTCCTCGAATTCACGTATAAAAGATATCCTTCCTGACTTTCACATAACTCATTCTGTCAATTGCATCCTGATGAGTGTCTCCTTTAATTGCATGTAATCGATGCGAGCTTAGTTGAAAAACTCCTCGACTTAAAGAAGATGCGTGAAAAAGATTGACAAAGTCGATCACAAGATTACTATCTCCTCCTAAGCTAATCTACTTTGTGATGTAGAGCATCGCACAGCAGCACAAAATAAAGTGAGTATGACTCACTTTTAAATTCCAAGGAAGAAAAATACTCAAACTTCCTTTTGATGACTCACAGTGAAAACAAAATAGTCGCCTCGGAATATTTGGTTTCCTCACATCTTCATAAAGTACTCTGAAAGCTTTTCTCGTCGGAATATGATGGAAAGGATTTGGGATAGGAAGGATGAAAGGAAGGGTGCTCAGCCACTTGGACGGTTGAGGAGTGAACGCCGACCTGTAGGAGCGAGACCGCTCTATTCTCCAGTGTCACAGTAGTGAACAATTGGAATGCGCTAAGTAGAGAAGTGGTGGAGCCAGACTTCATACAGTAAAATCATGTCAAGGGCTGTACTAATAATTGTTTGTTATAAGTGGCAAGTATACATAGAAACTACAAGATAATTTAATGCTGCGAGGATGGACCAAAGAGCTGAAGTTTCCAACTAGGCAAAAGCAGATGAATACAGCTAGGTGAGTGCTTTACCGCCGCACCAATCCCTAACAGCACCATACACCTGCACGCTCATCGTTTGGCGTTCAGTCGCCCATTGACAATGTTTTATTAATTATCATTCCCATTGACGTAGGCCTAACATGAAACCTGTTAGGCCTATTGAGGTGCCTCAAGGCCAACTGCTGACCATCTCCAGTTGTCTACAAACTATAACTTCAAGGGACCTATTTAATCTATATAAATAAAAATGTAAATGTTTGTTTGTTCAAAATCACTAATCACCGAAAGTTCTTCACCGATTGCTTTGGAATTTTGATACAACGTTCCATTTACATACGAGCGTGTTTTTATATACCTACTATTTAGGCGTCACGTCTGTCAGGGATAAAAATAGTTTTTTTGAGAAACTGTTTTTCTTTTGAGTTTTCATGTGAGGGAAACCTTCGAAATCTCTTTACCGATTGCTTTGAAATTTTGACACAACATTGCATTCGAATACATGCGTGCTTTTATATACCTATTATATACATGCCACACCTATGACAGGTAAAAACATGTTTTTTTTTTAAATATTGCCATCTGTTGCACATAAAAGCAACACAAGCTGTAATCTCCGAGAGTTCTTCACCAATTGCTTTGAAATTTTTAAGCAACATTCTATTCAAATACGCATGTCGTTTTATATACCAACTATACAAATGCCAAACTTGTGACAGATAAAAACATGCTTTCTTGAAAAACAGTGCCATCTGTTGCACGTAAAAGCAAAACACACACACTATACTAAATATGTTACGATTTCATTTCAATGTTTCAGATTGCATTGATAAATTTAATTTTCATAGATTTTAATTTATT
>NC_091181.1:41359223-41381723 GCF_040958095.1 Procambarus clarkii
GGTGTGGTCAGTGTCTCTGGGATATAGACGCAGGCGGGTGTGGTCAGTGTCTCCGGGATATAGACGCAGGCGGGTGTGGTCAGTGTCTCTGGGATATAGACGCAGGCGGGTATGGTCAGTGTCTCTGGGATATAGACGCAGGCGGGTGTGGTCATTGTCTCTGGGATATAGACGCAGGCGGGTGTGGTCATTGTCTCTGGGATATAGACGCAGGCGGGTGAGGTCAGTGTCTCTGGGATATAGACGCAGGCGGGTGTGGTCATTGTCTCTGGGATATAGACGCAGGCGGGTGTGGTCATTGTCTCTGGGATATAGACGCAGGCGGATGTGGTCATTGACTCTGGGATATAGACGCAGGCGGATGTGGTCATTGACTCTGGGATATAGACGCAGGCGGATGTGGTCATTGACTCTGGGATATAGACGCAGGCGGATGTGGTCATTGACTCTGGGATATAGACGCAGGCGGGTGTGGTCAGTGTCTCTGGGATATAGACGCAGGCGGGTGTGGTGCTCATAATAACTCTCATCTGATACTGAGGGAATGTTTGTGAACTTGTTGGCACTCTAGGGAACTTCATCTTCATCGTGGAAGCATCAAAATGTAAAACATTTAGAACCTTCGTATTAGGACACCTTTTGTAGACAGGTTATACACGGTATTTACCTAGTTGTGCATGCGGGGGTTGAGCTCTGGCTCTTTCGGCCCGCCTTTCAACTGTCAATCAAACAACGGATATTTTTTTTCACACACAAACATGCCCTCATGAAGTATCCCGTAACAGCTATCTAACTACCAGGTACCTATTAACTGCTAGGTAACAGGACCATCAGGGTGAAAGAAACTGCCCATTTGTTTCCGCCATCACTGGGGATTGATCCACGGTCCACAGGACTACGCATCCAGCTTGCTGTCCACTCGGCTACCAGGTGCCACACTTACACACACTCTGTGTGTGTGTATTATTCACCTAGTTGTTCGTGTGGGGGTTGAGCTCTGCTCTTTTGGCCCCCCTCTCAACTGTCAATCAACTGTTACTACCTACTAATATATATATATATATATATATATATATATATATATATATATATATATATATATATATATATATATATATATATATATATATATAAAAGTTTGTGAGGGTACCACCTCTGGTGCCAATGTGGGGACCCATAGCCTCGGAGAAGAAAATAAAAAGTATTCAGAGGAGACCTTGTGGTTTCTCACTGAACACTAATATCATCTTCTCCTACCACCCCCATTCTTTTGTATGTACACATATATATTTACTTTATTTGAACTTTTGAACTATATATATATATATATATATTAGTATATTTTGGTAGCAGTCTTTCCTGTAGACATATATTATTAAATATGACCGAAAAAGTAAGATTAATAATTCTAACACGAATTTTCTCAATCTTTCGTACATTACGCTTCACTGTTGGAGGTAAATCAAAAATCACTTCTCCAAAATTCATTTTTATTTCTAGTCTGACGCGACACGGGCGCGTTTCGTAAAACTTATTACATTTTCAAAGACTTCACAAATACACAACTGATTAGAACTCACGTATCTCTGCTATTATATCTACATTTGAGTGAGGTGGGAGGGATGATGTGGCATATAGTGATGTGGCATTAACACAAGACAGAACATGAGGGGATATTAATAGGGTATTAAAAGTATCAACACAAGACAGAACAGAAACAATGGGTATTGAATAGAAGTGTTTGTAGAAAGCCTATTGGTCCATATTTCTTGATGCTTCTATATTGGAGCGGAGTCTTGAGGTGGGTAGTATATAGTTGTGCAATAATTGGCTGTTGATTGCTGATTGCCAGCAATCAACAGCCAATTATGCAAGGCCAGATTTGCCTAATATGCCAAGTTTTCATGAATTAATTGTTTTTCGACTACCTAACCTACCTAACCTAACCTAACCTAACTTTTTCGGCTACCTAACCTAACCTAACCTATAAAGATAGGTTAGGTTAGGTTAGTTAGGGTTGGTTAGGATCGCTCATATATCTACGTTAATTTTAACTCCAATAAAAAAAATTGACCTCATACATAATGAAATGGGTAGCTTTATCACTTAATAAGAAAAAAATTAGAGAAAATATATTAATTCAGGAAAACTTGGCTTATTAGGCAAATCGGGCCTTGCATAGTAGGCCAAAATGTGCGTTCTGGCTATTAGGTACGACATATATATATATATATATATATATATATATATATATATATATATATATATATATATATATGTCGTACCTAGTAGCCAGAACGCACTTCTCTGCCTACTATGCAAGGCCCGATTTGCCTAATAAGCCAAGTTTTCATGAATTAATTAATTTTCGACTACCTAACCTACCTAACCTAACCTAACCTAACTTTTTCGGCTACCTAACCCAACCTAACCTATAGAGATAGGTTAGGTTAGGTTAGGTTGGGTTGGTTAGGTTCGGTCATATATCTACGTTAATTTTAACTCCAATAAAATATAATTGACCTCAAACATAAGGAAATGGGTAGCTTTATCATTTCATAAGAAAAAAATTAGAGAAAATATATTATTTCAGGAAAACTTGGCTTATTAGGCAAATCGGGCCTTGCATAGTAGGCCAAGAAGTGCGTTCTGGCTACTAGGTACGACATATATATATATATATATATATATATATATATATATATATATATATATATATATATATATATATATATATATATATATATATTGTGACGGTAAAGCGTTGGTGTTCGGCTGTTTCAAACGCTGGGGGCAGGGCCTCGTCACATAACAAAAAAAAAAGAGAGAAGTTTGTCCTTTCGTCTGTGGTAAGGTAATGGGAAGACACACAAACACAAAGTATATAAACAATGAAATTTTAATTACTCTAGAAAACAAGACATGAATAAAGACAATCTCATAAAATTCAACACTGGTCAACAAACAAAATAACATGAATATTAACTGGCAATGAAAAGTTACTCTAAGACAAGAATGCAAAAATAGTGATAGCAATATAAATCAATAAGTGAGGTGCTGGAATACAGGCTTCAAGCTGCCACCTCCCTTAGTACACGAAAGCCAAGGCTTAGTCTACTAGCGAGAGATGTCAACTCCAAGGAGCACAGAGATATTCTGACGAGTACGGCGTGCTGCTGCTCAGACATCGACTCTCGGTGGTGGCGTGAGTGCAGGTGCAGCGAGACACCAGCCAATCAGCAACAGGCAGGCGGAGTATGAGCAGTTTGCTGGTTACGGCGGGCTGTAGCCGGGTGTCGGGGTGTGCATGGTACGATTTGCTTCCTGGGCAAAACGTTTGGTGATACTGGTGGACGTATCTTCTATATAGTATCTTGTACTTTAACGACGTAAAGATGTAGGGAAGAGCAGGCTCAATCTCTCTATATATGGTCCCCAGGACAATATGCAACTGAAAACTCACACCCCAGAAGTGACTCGAACTCGAATCTTGTATATACCAGTTGCGTTGCTCCTGGGAGTATGGGTTCGAGTCACTTCTGGGGTGTGAGTTTTCAGTTGCATATTGTCCTGGGGACCATTCAGGCTTGTTCGCATTTGTGTTCCTCACGTGTGCCCCAAAGAATGAGGTGATTTGGTAAAATGCTATGCCCAAGATTACCATCCGAGTGCCGGCGGTGGGGTGGTTCAAATAGCTTCGGCTATCACCTCATTTTGTCCGGTCGTGATGGTCAAGTGGATTAAGGCGTCTTGTACATACCAGTTGCGTTGCTCCTGGGAGTATGGGTTCGAGTCACTTCTGGGGTGTGAGTTTTCAGTTGCATATTGTCCTGGGGACCATTCAGGCTTGTTCGCATATATATATATATATATATATATATATATATATATATATATATATATATATATATATATATATGTATGTATAACTGAATAGAGCTTAAACATCTTCGATTTTTTATACCTGCATTTGGGTGAGGTGATATGTTACAACAGTTTTGGATGAGGTGAAAACAAACTTTCAACACAAGACAGAACACGAAATACTGGGTATTGAAGGTAAGAATGGAAGTAATTACAGAGGGCTTATTGGCCCATATTTCTTGATGCTTCTATATTGGAGCGGAGTCTTGAAGTGGGTAGAATATAGTTGTGCATTAATTGGCTCTTGATTGCTGGTGTTGACTTCTTGATGTGTAGTGCCTCGCAGATGTCATGCCGCCTGCTATCGCTGTATCTATCGATGATTTCTGTGTTGTTTGCTAAAACAACACCTTATATATTACCTTAACTTCTAATGCATACTCGTGTTCTGCATCACGGATACCACCAACACCTTCAACTGATGTGAAACTTATCAAAGTTGCCAAATTGTCATCATAACTAGTGAACGATGTAGTGTCAGATTCTCCAAAGTCTGTACAGTATAATAATATAAAGCTGCAGAAAGAAACATAGTCTATATGTACATATCCACTGATAAAGTGTCTGGTGAATGATACCAAAATATAAACTATATACTATAACACTTAGAATATTGACTAGGAATAACAAAGAGAATAATTTCTGGTGTGGTGCTCATGGGTTCTATTACATACAACAAGGAAGAGTTTTAGATCACGATTATTATTTAGGGATATGTTTTGTACTTGTAAATAGTACAAGATATTGTGTGGGGGTGTGTATGATATGCATGTTTAAGGATTTAAACAGAGAGAAGCCTGAATTGCTAATTTAACAAGGATAATACTGGTAATAATAATAATATAAGCTATAATTTAAAACCTTTATTACTTAGCACTCTCAAGTAGGATTGAAAAAGGATAAGTCTTTTCATCCACAGGGTTATAAACCCATGGAACCGCTTACCTGCCAAAGCCAGAAATGTTTGAACTGTTAGGTTTTAAAGTCCACCAGGAAAAGATCAAGGCAAATGTGTGTGTGGGGGGGGGGGTGGATCTTCGACAAGCCGCCGGCTTACTGTCCTCATCGAGGCCATTTGAGAGTTTGTGGCCATCGGGTAAACTCTGGTAAATATAGTGTCAGCGTATCGCATCACTGAGCGCCGAGCCTTACACTGATAAACTCTGTAATAAACAAAGTCCTGCTAGTAAGTCCTATATTTTTATATGCCACCAGGACGACAGAGTTATACCAGTTATTATGAATCCATCATAGGGAATAAAACTTATCAGAGAGCAAAGTTATACATTTTTTAATGACGGTTTCTTGACGTCCGTTTACTCGGAGCCAACGAGCCAGGCAATATCTTTTACAATTACGCATGTAAGAAAAAATGTAATATATTTGTTTACTGTAATATATATTGTAATATAAAAATGTAATATATTTGTTTACTGTAATATATATTGTAATATAAAAATGTAATATATTTATTTACTGTAATATAAAAATGTAATATATTTGTTTACTGTAATATATACTGTAATATAAAAATGTAATATATTTGTTTTGAACAGATGGATGACTGTATAACTTGGAAATACACACAAAAAACTAATTTTATGAGAAATACGACATAAAACAGGGGCAAGTGACGACCAATGACCCCAGCATCGTAATTGACTTGGACAGTAAGATGGATGATGTTACCTTCTCTCTTATTGGCCAAACGAAAAGCCTCAGTGACATCTATCTAGACAAGTAAACTACATCAAAATTGCTTATAACTGCGTGCGAACACCATGCTGAATTGTAGAGCTCTTCTTACCCAGTATTTATGAACCTTCGTAGCACAGATATTTAAGAAGAAATACATGGCGCTTCGTGAATCTAGATCCGAAGATTTATAAATGTCGTTGAGTATAATTGTGTCATTCCCAAGACCATCTCCTGAGGGCACGGTATGTTGGACTTTACCATTATCTCATTTCCCCTGTGTATTTGGACTTTCGAGCCGTATGAACTTTTCCCAGCTGGGAAATAGTTTGTTATAATTTCGTCAAAAGTGTTTATTTTTACAGTGCAATAACAATTCCGTCTTTGTGGAAGATGTCATGAAGGAGTCTGGTGTTTGATCAACTGATCGTTCCACTGCAAGATTTTACGGCTGATTTCTCCGTCCTGTTTACGTGCTGTTTTCTGCCCCTGACGTGTCCTCAATGGCTGTCCCGTGGCTGTCATAGTGGGGGGCGCCTCTTATTGTTTGTGTGGAGGCCCCACCGCTCTTTACGGCTCCTCCTGAAATACGTTCAGCTTATTGGTATATTTTGGATCTGGAGATGTTCCTGCGTCTACTGTTGCTGTGGGACCTTTTGTTGCCGTGGCTGTGTGTGTTACTGTGTTACTGAGGATGTGGGTGCTACTGTTGTGGTGGCTGTGTGTTACTGTGTTACTGAGGATGTGGGTGCTACTGTTGTGGTGGCTGTGTGTTACTGTGTTACTGAGGATGTGGGTGCTATTGTTGCCGTGGCTGTGTGTTACTGTGTTACTGAGGATGTGGGTGCTATTGTTGTGGTGGCTGTGGGTGCTTCTGTTGTGGTTCCTGAGGGTGCTACTGTTGTGGTTCCTGTGGGTGCTACTGTTGTGGTTCCTGAGGGTGCTACTGTTGTGGTTCCTGAGAGTGCTACTGTTGTGGTTCCTGAGGGTGCTACTGTTGTGGTTCCTGAGGGTGCTACTGTTGTGTTTCCTGAGAGTGCTACTGTTGTGGTTCCTGAGGGTGCTACTGTTGTGGTTCCTGAGGGTGCTACTGTTGTGGTTCCTGAGAGTGCTACTGTTGTGGTTCCTGTGGGTGCTACTGTTGTGGTTCCTGAGGGTGCTACTGTTATGGTTCCTGAGGGTGCTACTGTTGTGGTTCCTGTGGGTGCTACTGTTGTGGTTCCTGTGGGTGCTACTGTTGTGGTTCCTGAGGGTGCTACTGTTGTGGTTCCTGTGGGTGCTACTGTTGTGGTTCCTGAGAGTGCTACTGTTGTGGTTCCTGAGGGTGCTACTGTTGTGGTTCCTGAGAGTGCTACTGTTGTGGTTCCTGAGGGTGCTACTGTTGTGGTTCCTGAGAGTGCTACTGTTGTGGTTCCTGAGGGTGCTACTGTTGTGGTTCCTGAGGGTGCTACTGTTGTGGTTCCTGAGAGTGCTACTGTTGTGGTTCCTGAGGGTGCTACTGTTGTGGTTCCTGTGGGTGCTACTGTTGTGGTTCCTGTGGGTGCTACTGTTGTGGTTCCTGAGAGTGCTACTGTTGTGGTTCCTGAGGGTGCTACTGTTGTGGTTCCTGAGAGTGCTACTGTTGTGGTTACTGTGGGTGCTACTGTTGTGGTTCCTGTGGGTGCTACTGTTGTGGTTCCTGTGGGTGCTACTGTTGTGGTTCCTGTGGGTGCTACTGTTGTGGTTCCTGTGGGTGCTACTGTTGTGGTTCCTAAGGGTGCTACTGTTTCAGTGGCTGTGGGTGGCTACTGTTGTGTTGGGTCCGGATGCTACTGATGCCGTGGCTGTGTGTGTGTGTTAATATTGTTATGCTGTGGGTGCTTCTGTTGAGTCACAGCAACGCATGGCCGGGTACAGCTAGTTTATTATAAGATTCTAAATTTAGACATTCTAGGAGGTCTATGAGTACATCCCTGTCAGGGTCTTACTCATTGTTGTGTGGGAGCAGCACTCATCACCTGACATGAATGAGTTGCACAGTTGTTGAGCCGCTGCAGGAGAGAAGCTGCACTATCTCCTACATATAAACAGATAAGCTGTTATAAATTATAAGTGTAGTTTTAATATATAGATTTAATACACAGCATCCTCCCTCTGGCGAGCTTATTTACTTATGAGGGACGTTAATAATAACAATATTTACAATTCTATCTATTTGTCTTGTTTTCTATGCATCTATCAGTTAACTCTTCTATCTTTTCATTTATCTATTCATCTATAATACATCAATCCATCTATCCATCAATCCATCAATCCATTCATCTGTATATCTATCCATCAATCCATCCATTTTCTATCAATACATCAATCCATCTATCCATCAATCCATCAATCCTTCTATCCATCAATCCATCAATCCATCCATCTGTACATCTATCCATCAATGCATCCATCTGTACATCTATCCATTAATATATCCATCAATCTATCCCTCTATCCATCCACCTATCCATCTATCTATACATCCATTTATCCATCAATCCATCCATCTGTCTCTGCCTCTCTCTGTTGCCGTCTCTGTCTCTCTGTCTTTCTTATTAAATATGCAATTGTCTAATGTGAGGGGGGGGGGAGGTGGCCAGTAACAGGAGCTTAGTCGTGTTAAATATTAACAAAATAATAGTTACCCGGTACACTGCTAAAGGAGTGTTGCAGGAGAAACCTTGCAAGCTGCGGAAGAATCATCTGCTCTATGCGAGTACGGAAGAATTATCAAAAGCAGGAAATTTCTGTTAATTTTTCCGAGATCAGTGAATAATGTTGCGTATTATTATAAGAAAAATAATTTATTGAATATGTTTTGTGTTTTCAAACTATTTAGAGGGTTAGACCAGTGCCAAAAACCGTCGCGAAGGTCTGAATGTGACCCTGGCACTCTGTTCCGTTTTTAAGTCTGGCGACCCCGACTAGCCTATGTTCATCCCGTACCCCAGACCATTCCCTCCACCAGTTTGAGTGAGGCTCGACCAAAGCGTCTGGGTTCCAACTTTGAACAGACAGACATCCTCTCTGAGAAGTGTAGATAGCTACTGGAACCATTAATGAAAACCAGTGAATGAGACGAAGGAACTTCTGGATTGCAGGATGCTTCTTGGCGAATGTTGCATTAGACGGCAGCTTTATTGATGCCATGAGAGGTCACAGTTGCATTGACTGAGGGTGAAGTTGACCGGAGAAGGTTATCCAAGTCACTAAGATGATAATCCTCGACGTCTTGTTGAAGTGAAGTCGAGCGTGACGCAGGAGGCTGGTGCCCCTAAGACAGGGAGTGGCTTAAGGTAAGGTGATTATCTGGAGAGAGCCCTAAGCCAATATCACTATACAGCACTTGGAAGGGATATGTAGTCAAGGTATATGATGTTGAAGAGGAGGAACTCTACTAAATCATAAGTTGTATCGAGGAGCGAATACATCTTCAAGAACCGAGGCGTTTGCTTGCCTGAGCACTCCAATATCTGGTCCAATAATTGCATGAAATATTAAAATAATCAGGAGAGTGTGCAGAAGCCATCGCCCCTGAGCGACAACGTGTCGTTAAGACATTGCGAGTCGCCTGGCCTGAGTGACTCTGGGACTGACACCAACCCGTCCTCCTAGGAGACCGCTGCGTTGTGACGCATACTCTACCTAAGGACAAAAATCGTCGTATTAGAAAATGGTAGCGGCTCGCGAAATTGACATACAGCCCCGTTTTCTGTTTTGGGTTGTCTGATAGGTTAGGATAAGGGCACTTTATTCCGATGTTGGGAAATCTTAGGAGTATAAAGCATTTATAAGTTAGTTTGTTCTTGTAGTAATGTACACAACTATTCACTCATGACTAGAACATTAAAAGAATCTCAGAGTTAACGTGTAACTTTTTGTAATACTAATTTTGTAATACTACAATAATAATTTGTAATACTAACTGTACCCGGCCACGCGTTGCTGTGGCTCAGCAACACATGTGCATTGCTGAGCCACAGCAACTTTTCCCTGTCTCCCAGTCCTCCCAGTATTCCCCCCCTCCCCCGGCCCCTAGTCCTCCCAACTACTCTCCACCTCCCCCGTCCCCTCGTCCTCTCCACCATTCCCCACTCCAGCGACCCCTCGTCATTCTAACCATACCCTACTCCACAGTCCCCTCATCCTTCCCACCATCTCCCACTCCCCCATCCCCTCGTCCTCCCTGCCATTCACCCCTCCCCTGTTCCCTCGTCCTCCCCACCATCCCCCACTCCCACTCCCTCGTACAATACATTTCAAAATAATCTGATGTTCCAATCAGATACTTGGGAACTTCAAATGATCTGATGTTCCTATCATTGAAATATACAAAAAACAGTTAAAAAAAAGAAATGATAAAATGAAAAAATATAAAAATAAACTATATTCACGAAATGAACGGTATGGTAAACAACTCAGCTCAATTCCAACCCAATGTCATACAAAATAATTAAATCAAAATGAAAATAAATCGAAATCTAAGAAAATTCATTTTATCAGTGCAATCAGAAACATTGAAATGGAATCGAACCATATTTCGTATAGAGTGTGTTGCTATTATGTGCAACAGATAGTGAGTGCATTTCTTAAAAAAACTGCATGTTTTTACCTGTCACAGGAGTAGCATCTATATAGTAGGTATATAAAAACACGTGCGTATTCGAATGGAAAGTATTGTCAAAACTTCAAAGCAATCAGCGAAGAACTTTCGGCGATTACAGCGTGTGCTGCTTTTACATCCAAAAGATGGCGCTGTTTAAAAAAAAAGTCTTTTCCTGTCACAGGTGAGGCATGTATATAGTAGGAATATAAAAACACACATCTATTTGAATGCAATGTTGTGTCAATCAAAAAATCCGTCTCAGACGTGACAGCTATAGAGTATGTATATGAAAACTCGCTCGGATGTGAATGGAAAGTTGTGTAAAAAATTCAAAACAATTGGCGAAGAACTTTCGGAGATTAGCGATTTTGAACAAACGAACATTTACATTTTTATATATTTACTAGCAATACCCGGCCACGCGTTGCTGTGGCTCAGCAACACGTGAGCATTGCTGAGCTACAGAAACCTTCCCTGTCCCCCAGTTATCCCCACCATTCCACCCCCCTCACCCATCTCCTCGGCCTTCCAACCATTCCCCACTCCACTGTCCCCTCGTCCTCCCCACCATGCCCCACTTCACCATCTCCTCTTCCTTCCCACTATGCCCCACTCCCCTGACCCCTTTGTCCTCCCCACCATTCTCCATTCCCCCATCCCCTCGTCCTTCCCCACCATTACCCCCTCTCTTGTCATCTCGTAATCCCCACCTTATTCTTTGGGGCACACGTGAGGAACACAAATGCGAACAAGCCTGAACGGTCTCCAGGCATATATGCAACTGAAAACTCACACCCCAGAAGTGACTCGAACCCATACTGCCAGAAGCAATGCAACTGATGTACAGGATCCCTTAACCACTCGACCAAGAGTAGTTAAGGAGAGAGAGAGAGAGAGAGAGAGAGAGAGAGAGAGAGAGAGAGAGAGAGAGAGAGAGAGAGAGAGAGAGAGAGAGAGAGAGAGAGAGAGAGAGAGAGAGAGAGAGAGAGAGAGAGAGAGAGAGAGAGAGAGAGAGAGAGTGAGAGAGAGAGAGACAGAGAGAGAGAGAGAGAGAGAGAGAGAGAGAGAGAGAGAGAGAGAGAGAGAGAGAGAGAGAGAGAGAGAGAGAGAGAGAGAGAGAGAGAGAGAGAGAGAGAGAGAGAGAGAGGGGGGGGGAGGAGGGGGGGGGGAGGGGAAGCGGGTATACAGAAACTCCACCAACCAACACACACATAAACGTTACCTCACTGTCTCACATTTCAATACACACAACAAAGAGCGGAAGTGATGGGTTTTACTCTCTTTTTGTCTCCACCTTTTGTTTGTTGTTTGTTGTGGCCCGAGTGATGGTAACTCTACCTGAGGGGGGGGGGGTGTTACGGAAGGGGAATGGGGAGGATGAGGAAGAGCGAGTAGGGGTAAGGGAAGAGGAGGAGAATAACGAAAGAGGAAGGAAAATGATGAAAGGGGAAGGGGGATAACTGAAGGAGAGGGAGGAGAAAATATGGTGGAACAGGATAAGGGAAGGGGGAAGAGGATAAGGGAAGAGTAGGGATATAAGGGAAGAGAATGGGGGAGAAGGGAAAGTGAAGGCTGAGGATCGAGGACATGTGAGGGGAAAGGTAGCTAGGGGTATGTGTGGAGGTTATGGAAGAGGAAGAGGATAAGTGAAGGGAGAAGAGGATAAGGGAAAGGGGAGGTGTATAATAGAAGTGGGAAGGTGCTAATGGAAAGGGGGAGGGTGATTAGAGAAAGGAAAAGATAAGAAAAGGGGATAAGGATAAGAAAGAGAGGAGGAGGAGAATATGAGAGAAGGATTAGGGAAGAAAGATGAGAATGAGGAAAGAGTAGGAGAATAAAGGAAGGTAATGGGAGGGAAAAAAAAGGTAAGAGAAGATATTGGAAGTTAGGAAAGGGGAAGGAAGATAATAGGAAGGTGAAAATCAACAGTATTCTTCTCGAAATTTCAAGAAATTATATGAAACAATTACAAAAATGGGGTTTTAATAGGTGGCACGAGTACTTAAGAAGCAGACAGTCAGGTGGATCAGCAGACAGAGAGGCTGGTGAGGCGGGATACAGGAGCAGGCACCTGATAGCTCCACCTCCAAACTGACCTCATGCCTCCGCAGCTTCCTGGACCATAGTGAAGGTCAACCTTCTCACTAAATCCCGCTTATATTCCTTTAACATTACAAAAGATAATGTAGTAAAACTTCTATTTCAAACAATGTTAGTATGAAAGTTAAAATTAACTTGCAAATGAAACAGCGTCGAGTTTTATTGTAGGATTAGCCAGAGAAACATATGAGTACTTGCGAGAAGTTGAGCAGCTATCCAAGACCTTGTAAGCAGAGGTTTTCTCTTCTCTTCCTTTGTTGTATTCCATCGTATTGTGGGCACAACCATCATGTCGCCCTTTGTGGAAAATTTCACTACCTTGAGACATATAAATCTTAATGTATTTATATACATTAAGATTTATAATGTACTTTATATCGACTTCGTGGACAATGGCCCACGTGAGGCTTTACTAGGGCTATAAGTAGCCAAACCACGTGGGCTCTTCACAACAAAGGCAACTGCAAGCGGACGCCCACCACAGATCACTAAATCAGCAATGTGATGTCAACTTTGTGAGGTCACAAGCCTCACGATTAGGAAGATTTAATCATATCGGAATGGCATTTAATCATTTTCAAATCACTATTAGCTTAATCCTATTAATAAACTTTATCTCAAAATAATCGTTTTCAACTAAGAAAAAATCGCAAATCTACTCGTAGCAACCTGTTCACATAGAGTAGGAGCAGAGGACACGGGGACTCCTAAGGTTTCTCTACGTCACGAAAACGGTGAAATTAATTAAAGTCTTCTCCTAATATACCAGAGGAGTCAAACATAAAACGGGGACTGTACGTCATTTGCGTGAGCTGCTTCCATTTTCAAGTGCGATATTTTTGTCCTTGTGTAACGCATACGATCGAAATGCGACGTTCTTTGTAAGAGGACAGGTTGCTGTGTGTATACAAACTGCAGAGTGGTCGAGAGTTGTGTTACAGACTGAAAATCAACATTAAACACCGCACAAACATTATACAATTCGTGTATAACCTACACTTATCTATGTGCAGAACATTAACAAAGAGCGTAAACATTGTCTAAGACGTTCACTCGTTATCATCCACCAAAGCGAAAATGGAGTGTAAACACACCCGCGCCATGGCATATCTTAACCCACAGCCAACAGCACATCGCTTTTAACATCGATTGTGCAAAGTAGATACCATAATCTACACATCAAAATATCATGCCAGATCACAGCTAGAGTGATCATAAGTCTGACAACGATCAGACTGGGCACCGGTCTTCAGACTACTACTTTCTGGGATAAGTTTAATGTTCACTTTTACTTGATTGGCCAATTAGGGTGATTGTGTCAGTAACAATTCCTTTTTGCAGCTGTTGATCGTTACACCAGGGGCTAGAGATATGTTTAACAAAATTAGGCAGTCTGGACACCATGAATCACAGTTAAGCCCTCATTTTTATTCAAATACGTTTTGGGTTTATAAGTGCATGCAAGTTTTATGAGGTGCATTCATTATTCAATATTCTTGGTCTATATTTTACCACATATTTATGGTATATCTAGGCTTTTACCACAACCTTTACGCCTTGCCTTTCTAGATATTGTAAGTTGATGGTCTTTATTTACGGTAAACATCAGAAAATCTTAACACAGCACTTGTTATAACCTTACTATCGAGCGGATAACCAGATGTTCAGTGTTATCATTGTTAAGCTCAGACTTAAAACAGGCAATTTAGAAAAAAATATGATGTTGCCATTGGTGCCCTGTGCCTGTAGGAGTAACTTGACTACACTTTTAGTGACGTCCTACACAGACTTCACGCAACACAATATACCCAGCCTCCTGACTCTTTCAGCTGAAAAATAAGCTCAAGAAAATAATACAATGAGCCCAGTTATATGAGGGAAGTTGTTAATAACGGTGGTGGAGAAGGCTTACCAACGCCTGATTATTCCACAACAACGTGGAGTATGCCCAGCTGACGAAAATATTTCCTATTTTCTCCTCATTATATAATTTCTCTCGATTTTATGTGAATTCTTTCTAAAGCGAAGACCATTAGAAATAAGAGAATATTCGTACTGGAATCATTGGTCTAACGCTTTCTGTCACACGGGGTAAATGTCGTCATATTTAACATGTCATAATGCCCACTGTCAGCCCCAACGATCTCAGTATATTGGCAAGATAACAACATCTGTTTCAAGGCACCTAACATTGCACAAAGAGGAAAGTTCTATCATGGAACATATAATTTCTACCCGAAACCAGATTATCAGCAGAGATAGCCTGACAAACAACATTAAAATAATCGACAGATACAACGACAATAGAAGATTAGACACCAGCAGAACATCAAACAATCTCAGCCAACTATCAACAACCAGCTAACACTCAGTTACACTGTACCATATTCGAAACCAAGACTGTATCTTGTGGTTTACAAACAATTGAAAAGTTGCACACCGCAAATTTATTCAGTTTACCCAATATTGATGAAAAACCACGTGACTGACTCCCTGGTTGACAAGAAGAAAATATTGATGAAGAACCACGTGACTGACTCCCTGGTTGACAAGAAGAAACAACTTCACCATAGTGAAGGAACGGCCGGCTGGAGCAGGAAACAAGTTAATGTTAAACAGAAAAGCCTAACGATATTTCTCACACTCAAAATCCATTCAAATCAAGTAAAAAGGGATAAAACATTCATTTTTATCAAATGACAAAATGAAGATAACATTATTCATAACTACCGTATGTTAACTAACTGAATTGTAAAATACCAACAAACTGAAGGAAAAACACATATAAACGTTAAGACCATGATTGGGAATCCTTATTATTCATTTTCCAAGGGAAAGTAAATAAGTATCTAAGAGCACAGCTTATTTAAAAAACTTTATCAATCTTTGATGTGATATCTGAGACCAATATTCAATTCAATTTCCATTCAAAGCTGGAGAAATTGGTGACCTGGAGAACGTACAAAGATTTTATACTGCCCAAATTCCCTAAATAAAACATCTGTATTAATGCAACCACTTGAAATATTTAAATATGTATACTCTAGAGCGCCGGCAAGAGACGCCTCATATTTTCTTCTTGGAATATATTAGAGGAACTGGTTATGCATTAAATGCATCTTGATATCTAATAAATTAATTATTTATTAGACAACTTGAGTCCACAGTCATCATTATAGGAATGGTTTGCTTAGAGGATTTTTGCCTAGTGGATTGTCTCATTGATATATATCAAGTTAATTTGATTTCAGTGTCAGTGGTTTGCTTATTATTATGTCAAAACTTAAACTCCTGTGTTCAATATAGCTTTATGCAAAAACTTATTGTGGCAGTCCAGAGAAGAAATGCTGACTGCATCCATGGTTCCTGCCCGCCATCTGAGGAGCTGGAGGAACTCGACAACCTGTGACAAGTAACCTTATACCTTGCAGGTAAGCCTGTTGTAACCCTTTTTGTGTACTGAAGTTTTAAATAAAGTAAAATGAAAAAAATATAAAAATATAGAGGGTGGTAGGAAAGACAATATGCGAGTGAACGAGGGTGCAACACAATTCTCCCCTGGATGCTGCATATCGTCTTCTTCGACGTCGAGTGTCCCTACAAACGCAACCAGAGGTGGTACTCCCTATATATTTTAATGCTAATATACAGAATGGGCGAATGTCATACTACATATAATTCTTATAAGATTATTATAACTTCTGTTCATCTCAGGTTATTATAACGGCATTCATCTGTTCTCAGGTTCTTATAACGTCATATATCCGTTCTTGTTGATTTCACGATTTTAGAAGCCGAATGAAATTTTACTTATATATATATATATATATATATATATATATATATATATATATATATATATATATATATATATATATATATATATATATATATATATATATATATATATATATATATATATATATATATATATATATATATATATATATATGTCGTACCTAATAGCCAGAACGCACTTCTCAGCCTACTATTCAAGGCCCGATTTGCCTAATAAGCCAAGTTTTCATGAATTAATGTTTTTTCGTCTACCTAACCTACCTAACCTAACCTAACCTAGCTTTTTTTGGCTACCTAACCTAACCTTACCTATAAATATAGGTTAGGTTAGGTTAGGTAGGGTTGGTTAGGTTCGGTCATATATCTATGTTAATTTTAACTCCAATAAAAAAAAATTGACCTCATACATAGAGAAAAGGGTTGCTTTATCATTTCATAAGAAAAAAATTATAGTAAATATATTAATTCAGGAAAACTTGGCTTATTAGGCAAATCGGGCCTTGAATAGTAGGCTGAGAAGTGAGTTCTGGCTACTAGGTACGACATATATATATATATATATATATATATATATATATATATATATATATATATATATATATATATATATATATATATATATATATATATATATATATATATATATATATATATATATATATATATATATATATATATATATATATATATATATATATATATATATATTAGTTTTTGGTGGACGAACACTGAAGTTGTTCTTCAGCTGGTGAGAAGTGGCTCTAAAACACCCTCATTCCTCTTGAACACAAATTTGATGCCTGAAAAGCATGAAGCGTTTCCTGCATACAAAATATTAGCTATTGCCTTCACCTTTTTTTCATATTCAGAGTTAATTTTCAACGATGACAGACAGTTAGAGGTAGAAAATATTTCGCTGTTGATTTTATACCATTGGGATTTGCTTAATTCCGTTTCAATCTAAATTTTCTTGTTATGAAAGGTTAAATGTGTTTCGTGGATTTTTTCTTCTGGTTTGATGTGTTTCAATTTTGTGAAGATTAGTAGCGCCACCACCACCTGTTGCGTGCCAACAAGAGGGAGCACACGATCTCTCCTCTTTTGTTGTGTACACAGCATCTCTTCTAGAGGACGTGCACCACGAGATATATAACTCAGCATCACTTGCAGCCTCAACATAGAGCGAATACATAACATCTCTTTTTGTGGCCTCTCACCATTGAGAGAGAGAGAACACAGCATCTCTTACTGTGACATTACAGCAAAGAAGGAACGCAAAGCATCTCCTCTCGCATACTCACAAGATAGAGACTACACACGATCTCTTATTGCGGCCTTACAGCAGAGAGAACTTAGCATTTCCTGTTGCTGCCTCACATGATTCATAGAAAAAACTCGTTTCTTGGACTCGTATCACAAGAGGGAACACAGCACGTCCTCTTGAGACCCCACAGTATAATAGAAAACACAGCATGTCCTCTTGAGACCCCACAGTATGATAGAGAACACAGCATGTCCTCTTGAGACCCCACAGTATGATAGAGAACACAGCATGTCCTCTTGAGACCCCACAGCATGATAGAGAACACAGCATGTCCTCTTGAGACCCCACAGTATGATAGAGAACACAGCATGTCCACTTGAGACCCCACAGTATGATAGAGAACACAGCATGTCCTCTTGAGACCCCACAGCATGATAGAGAACACAGCATGTCCTCTTGAGACCCCACAGTATGATAGAGAACACAGCATGTCCTCTTGAGACCCCACAGTATGATAGAGAACACAGCATGTCCTCTTAAGGCCTCTCAGCATGATAGGGAACACAACATATCATCTTGTGACTTCAAGCACTAGAGACAATGAAACATAAAACGTTCCGAAAATGTTTATCGCACTGAGTCATGACCATCACAGCTGGTAACGTGGAATCTGTCATACCGTCCATTGTCAAGAAAATATCACACAATGACGACCTCCTTCAAAATAATAATAAGAACCACATCAACAACACTAATAATAATAATAATAATAATAATAATACTATAAATAATGATAATATAAATAATAATAATAATAATAATAATAATAATAATAATAATATAATGATAATAATATAATGATAATAATAATAATAATAATAATAATAATAATAATAATACTTATTATTACTATTATTATTATTATTATTATTATTATTATTATTATTAAGACCCAAAAGTGGAAGAAATAAAAATTTAGTTTTCTTCATAAAGCACGATATAAAAGTTTAAGAAATAGCGTGTAGAAACTTTTGAGGACACCCTCAGTTTCCTGCATGTTTGCAGAGCCTCGAGGCTGAGTGGGCAATTCCTTCTTGATTCTGGTGATGCCGGCGTCCCAAGGGCCAATCACCCAGCTCCCTCCGCCAATACAACCTCCACTTTGTCAAAGTAACCCCAAACTTCCTGTGCAAATTTTAATCCATTCACGTGTATTCCATTCCTTTCTTTGCACGTTAAAACGGGTGTTGACTTATGAATGTTGCAGAGTTTTCTTTCATCCTAAACTCGTATTTACTTACAAGGACTAAAGGAATTACTGAGGTTCCATATGCACAATTTATTCTCACACATATATACATCTAAATATCTAAGATCGCCTCTTGAGGCCCCACAGTATGATAGAGAACACAGCATCTCCCCTTGAGGTGGATATATATATATATATATATATATATATATATATATATATATATATATATATATATATATATATATGTCGTACCTAGTAGCCAGAACTCACTTCTCAGCCTACTATTCAAGGCCCGATTTGCCTAATAAGCCAAGTTTTCCTGAATTAATATATTTACTATAATTTTTTTCTTATGAAATGATAAAGCAACCCTTTTCTCTATGTATGAGGTCAATTTTTTTTTATTGGAGTTAAAATTAACGTAGATATATGACCGAACCTAACCAACCCTACCTAACCTAACCTAACCTATATTTATAGGTAAGGTTAGGTTAGGTAGCCAAAAAAAGCTAGGTTAGGTTAGGTTAGGTAGGTTAGGTAGACGAAAAAACATTAATTCATGAAAACTTGGCTTATTAGGCAAATCGGGCCTTGAATAGTAGGCTGAGAAGTGCGTTCTGGCTATTAGGTACGACATATATATATATATATATATATATATATATATATATATATATATATGTCGTACCTAGTAGCCAGAACGCACTTCTCAGCCTACTATGCAAGGCCCGATTTGCCTAATAAGCCAAGTTTTACTGAAATAATATATTTTCTCTAATTTTTTTCTTATGAAATGATAAAGCTACTCATTTCATTATGTATGAGGTTAATTTTTTTTATTGGAGTTAAAATTAACGTAGATATATGACCGAATCTAACCAACCCTACCTAACCTAACCTAACTTATCTCTATAGGTTAGGTTAGGTTAGGTAGCCGAAAATGTTAGGTTAGGTTAGGTTAGGTAGGTTAGGTAGTCGAAAAAACATTAATTCATGAAAACTTGGCTTATTAGGCAAATTGGGCCTTACATAGTAGGCTGAGAAGTGAGTTCTGGCTACTAGGTACGACATATATATATATATATATATATATATATATATATATATATATGTCGTACCTAGTAGCCAGAACTCACTTCTCAGCCTACTATTCAAGGCCCGATTTGCCTAATAAGCCAAGTTTTCCTGAATTAATATATTTACTATAATTTTTTTCTTATGAAATGATAAAGCAACCCTTTTCTCTATGTATGAGGTCAATTTTTTTTATTGGAGTTAAATTTAACGTAGATATATGACCGAACCTAACCAACCCTACCTAACCTAACCTAACCTATATTTATAGGTAAGGTTAGGTTCGGTAGCCAAAAAAAGCTAGGTTAGGTTAGGTTAGGTAGGTTAGGTAGACGAAAAAACATTAATTCATGAAAACTTGGCTTATTAGGCAAATCGGGCCTTGAATAGTAGGCTGAGAAGTGCGTTCTGGCTATTAGGTACGACATATATATATATATATATATATATATATATATATATATATATATATGTATGTCGTACCTAGTAGCCAGAAAGCAATTCTCAGCCTACTATGCAAGGCCCGATTTGAATAATAAGCCAAGTTTTCATGAATTAATATATTTTCTCTATTTTTTTTCTTATAAAATGATAAGGTTACCCATTTCATTATGTATGAGGTCAGTTTTGTTTTATTGTAGTTAAAGTTAACGTAGATATATGACCGAACCTAACCAACCCTACCTAACCTAACCTAACCTATCTTAATAGGTTAGGTTGGGTTAGGTAGCCGAAAAAGGTAGGTTAGGTTAGGTTAGGTAGGTTAGGTAATCGAAAAAACATTAATTCATGAAAACTTGGCTTATTATGCAAATCGGGCCTTGCATAGTAGGCTGAGAAGTGCGTTCTGGCTACTAGGTACGACATATATATATATATATATATATATATATATATATATATATATATATATATATATATATATATATATATATATATATATATATATATATATATATGTCGTACCTAGTAGCCAGAACGCACTTTTTGGACTACTATGCAAGGCCCGATTTGCCTAATAAGCCAAGTTTTCCTGAATTAATATGTTTTCTCTAATTTTTTTCTTATGAAATGATAAAGCTACCCATTTTATTATGTATGAGGGAAATTTTTTTTTATTGGAGTTAAAATTAACGTAGATATATGACCGAACCTAACCAACCCTACCTAACCTAACCTAACCTATCTTTATAGGTTAGGTTAGGTTAGGTAGCCGAAAACGTTAGGTTAGGTTAGGTTAGGTAGGTTAGGTAGTCGAAAAAACATTAATTCATGAAAACTAGGCTTATTAGGCAAATCGGGCCTTGCATAGTAGGCTGAGAAGTGCGTTCTGGCTACTAGGTACGACATATATATATATATATATATATATATATATATATATATATATATATATATATATATATATATATATATATATGTCGTACCTAGTAGCCAGAACTCACTTCTCAGCCTACTATTCAAGGCCCGATTTGCCTAATAAGCCAAGTTTTCCTGAATTAATATATTTACTATAATTTTTTTCTTATGAAATGATAAAGGTACCCTTTTCACTATGTATGAGGTCAATTTTTTTTTATTGGAGTTAAAATTAACGTAGATATATGACCGAACCTAACCAACCCTACCTAACCTAACCTAACCTATATATATAGGTAAGGTTAGGTTAGGTAGCCAAAAAAACCTAGGTTAGGTTAGGTTAGGTAGACGAAAATACATTAATTCATGAAAACTTGGCTTATTAGGCAAACCGGGCCTTGCATAGTAGGCTGAGAAGTGAGTTCTGGCTACTAGGTACGACATATATATATATATATATATATATATATATATATATATATATATATATATATATATATATATATATATATATATATATATATATATGTCGGACCTAGTAGCCAGAACTCACTTTTTGGCCTACTATTCAAGGCCCGATTTGCCTAATAAGCCAAGTTTTCCTGAATTAATATATTTTTTCTAATTTTTTTCTTATGAAATGATAAAGCTACCCATTTCATTATGTATGAGGTCAATTTTTTTTATTGGAGTTAAAATTAACGTAGATATATGACCGAACCTAACCAACCCTACCTAACCTAACCTAACCTATCTTTATAGGTTAGGTTTGGTTAGGTAGCCGAAAAAGTTAGGTTAGGTTAGGTTAGGTAGGTTAGGTAGTCGAAAAACAATTAATTCATGAAAACTTGGCTTATTAGGCAAATCGGGCCTTGCATAGTAGGCTGAGAAGTACGTTCTGGCTACTAGGTACGACATATATATATATATATATATATATATATATATATATATATATATATATATATATATATATATATATATATATTTATATATATATATATATATATATATATATATATAATCTTTGGACAACACCCACCAGTGGGACTCGAACCCAGAAAGCACAACTACCTTCCAGTAGCTGGCATAACTAGTATGCTTTAACCCACTACGCCATCAGACCTTACAAAAGAAGTAGATAGTTCGAGGTATATATATCTCAAACATCTCTACCTCCCGAAGGCACCAGATGAGTGAGGGGTCAGTCTGCAATTTTCGTCAAGCCACTGTCAATGTGAGAGAACTCGTGTCCAGCTTATAAGCCTATACTTGCATAAACCACAAGTGAAGATAAACAATCTTTGGACAACACCCACCAGTGGGACTCGAACCCAGAAAGCACAACTACCTTCCAGTAGCTGGCATAACTAGTATGCTTTAACCCACTACGCCATCAGACCTTAC